>NC_037668.1:125479857-125534978 GCF_003255815.1 Theropithecus gelada | reverse complement strand
GTTATACCTGATGTAAATGACGAGTTGATGGGTGCAGCACACCAACAAGGCACAAGTATACATATGTAACAAACCTGCACGTTATGCACATGTACCCTACAACTTACAGTATAATAATAATAAATAAATTAAAAAAAAAAATAAAAAATAAAAAATAAAAATTCAAACATTTCAAAAAAAAAAAAATAAATAAATAAATAAATAAATAAATATTCACTCGCATTATGTAGCCATACTCAAGTATGTCTTTTCGTACAAACGTGTATTTTTTTGTCTCAATTTTAAAAGTTTCCAATTGAGCACTCGATCCCGCAAACACAGGAGATTTACACCTGGTCTCACGCTAGCAAATTGACCATGAACTTTGATCTGGAAACACAAGATCGTTTATAGTTTTTCCTAATAAACACTTATTTCACACATTATAAGAACAAAGAGCACAGTCACAGCAATCCTGCCCAAAATAAATGACCTCATATGGTAACAATTCAATATATTAACCTTTAATGAAGTAAAATAGAAAAAAAAAAGAAATTTCAGTTTCCACAATGTGAAATTTCTCATGATTTCTCTTTATATTTTATAGGGCCTAGCTAACTTCCTTAAACACATGCCCAATAAATATTTGTTGAATACATAAATCATGCATGCTTGTGTTCCATCCCAGGAAAACTGCACCCTGACTTGCAAAGACATTGAAAATTACCTGGAAAATGACACTAAGTACAAAACATTTGGTAACAAGAAGTCTGTGTAATAATTGAGAAAATAAAGTTGTGGTAATTAAAACTTTTTTAGTGTTTAAAATTTTAAACATAAATGTAGGAGTTAAATTGGTGAAGAACTTTGAGGAGAAAGCATGTTCTCAAGATAAAGTAGAATGCATTTTTCTGGGTTGTGAGGATTTGAATGGGTTTTAACTATCATGTCTTATAAGAGCTGCATGAAAATGTTGATGTGTCTTTCACAGGTGGTGCCGATGGCGTTACAGCCACCAACACTGTCTCAGGTCTGATGGGATTAAAATCTGATGGCACACCTTGGCCAGCAGTGGGGATTGCAAAGCGAACTACCTATGGAGGAGTGTCTGGTAGGTGTTGCCCACTTCTTGCATTGTGCTTTCTTGGAGGTTGTTGAAAAATCAGGAGGTCATGTTGCAAGAGTTTTGTGTCCTTTATGATCCCAAATTCTGATAACTCATAGCTGATCAATATTCATAATAGTTAGGACAGATTGAATGTGAAAGCTCAAGTGACAGCACAGGATGAGAGAATATCAAAATAAAGTCTTGCACAAATTCTATTCTCTTGTGGTCCATGCTTTCCTGAGAATTTCTCATTGTCTCTCAGTTCTTTTGCCACTTATTAGTAAGGGTTAATATGAGGGCCCTCTGAGAGAAAAATATAAGCACCCTCATTACAATAACCTTTTCATAGTCTGGACTAGTTTTCATTCTTCCTGGAATTTAGACATCTACCATCTTCAAAAATCTTGCTTTCACAACTGACCTAAACAAGCCATTAAAACACTGAATTAAGCATCAGCTGACAAGACATTTGCAGACCTCACACCTTTGCACACTCTTTCTCATCATCATATGCTTGAATTTGAAAAAGAAAGAGAGGTTTTAATCTCAAGGTCCTGTTCAGTATCTTTGCCCTGTGCATTCTGTGACTGTGACAACACGAACTTGGGCTTGCAAAGACAATGCTGTAAGGTTCTTGACTGTACTGGTATGGGGATTCGTCTCCTTGGTGATAGAGAAAGTGGTAAATATACATAACATAACAGTGCCCCACTGTTCAAGAAAAGCATTGCTGAATCAGACCAAAATGTGCTTTTGGAAGAGGCTGGACAGACACAAATAAAGCTCTATCCATGCTGAGGTATTCTGTTTTGAGAGTATGAAGTATGCCTGTGAGCCATGAAGAACAAAAACGATTATATTCTACTTTTAATTGAATGCCATTCCCACAATGTCAGAAAGAAGAAGGCTGACGAGGAGCACCTGCTCAGGCTCCAGACACAACTCGCTTTTATCAGGAGCTATCAAACAGGGCCTTAAATATTATTGTAATGCAGAATAACGTGGACCGCGCTAGCAAGTGCCACAGAAAGAGAGTCAAGAGACTCCAGAGTTGGGCTGTAACATGCACTATGTTTTCTGTCAGCCCATTTCAATTTTTCCAGCCTGCCATGTTGACAGCAAGAGAATAAAGGAGGTCGCAGAGGCTGCTGAACATTAAAAATTAATAAAAGAACTATTGCAGTAGTATTTTATATAAGTAACACCATTCACATTTTCTCATTTAAGCTGCAATTTCTGAATATTCTTCCATACTATAACTCAGTCTAATAAAACTACAAAATTATAGCATTAGAAACACTCTTTTGTGTTGCAGTCTTTAAGCATACACACACTGGAAATTATAGCAGTACCTGAAAACAAGTTCAGCCGTACCTCAGGGTCTGTTAAAGCATTTCCATAAAACTCTATTTCTAAGATTTATAAATCCATATATAAATATTCACTTGGGCTATAAGCTTAGCTAAGCCTGGGTGGAACTTTCATTTTAAACAACAAAAAATCCCTAACATTTTAAAGGACTTGTACCTCATTTCTAATAGGTTCTATATTAAATTTCTTCACATTAAACAATCTGTTTTGAAAATAGCCTTTCTCCACATTGACAGAATTAATATAGTTTCCCTCCTTTAAAGCAATGCTTGCTTAAGTTTAAAGGTAATAGAATCTGAAAAGCAGTTTAAATAGGCAATGATAATATATTTTAGGGCAGAGCAAGTTCTATAACAGAGTACCTTCAGTATGAGTTATAGCAAAACAGCCTAGCAAAATTGTGTTAAATAACAATGGTTTCAAATTTTCGAGAGTTTTATCAAATATGGTTGTCAGGACTTCAAATGCTGCTTTAATACTGAAAATTACACAAAATAAGCTAGATATTCTTATAAGATTTTTAAAATATTTGCCATAGCACAGTGCTACTATCTGCTCAAATGTTCTCTCAGAGCATGGCAATGTCTTCTTTCAGAGGCACTGCATGAATCACAGATTTTTGAAAAGTGAAAACTAAATAGAGTTTAATTTTGGATAGCCACCTGAACACAGCACATACTTTTCATTGCCAGTGAAGAATATTTTCCCCTTTCAGTATATTCTTTAGCTGTTTATTCAATTGTTGTTATTTTTTCTCAGAATAAGATTTCTGCTCTTTGAAATGAAGATTATGTTTTGTTTAAATACAGAAATAGTGAGGCACCTGGAGTGGTATACCTGCTGTAGAAAAATGGTCACATTTCAGGAATGTTCTTCTAGAGAAAATGCATTAGCTAATAAGGGACAATGACTTGCCCTGGGAAAACAGGATCTCAGCTAAGGAATGTGAATTGAATTACTGCAGATATAAGTATCCTGGATTTGAGAGCAATGTCTTTCAAAGGTTGGTTCCCAATTCATGAGTATACTATGCAATCAAGTTTAGTTAACTGTAATCAACATTTTAAATAATGAAATAGAATAAGAATTGTCAGAATGCTTTGCACATGATTGGGATAAGCATTGTTTGACCAAACTTCTTTTTCAGTTATACACATAATATACACTTATATATGCCATAATGTAAAATGCACTTTTTACTTAGTTAACTTCAAAATATTTTGAGAGTTACTATTTCAGAGGGAGGTCTCTTTTGTTAAATAAAAGAGGTCAGTAAGACTGTAGAAAGATAACTTCTACCTGCTGTAGCTTACAAGTTACATCAAGAGAGCAAATTAGGACCCCACTCCAAGGTCTTATCCTCAGCTTTGCTATTTTAGAAACTATTTTTCTAATTCATCTGCAGACAATTAGACTCTTGGGGGTGCTTACATATATGAAACAAACTCATAATAAAGTGATTTATAAAGCTGCATTTCAATTATGGGAGAAATACATCATAGTATTGCTCCATTAAAAAGTTGAATTATGTACCAGATGATTTCATAGTGAGAACAGTATAAAAGGAAATCTTGTTTGGTATCCATAAGGAATATTTTTTATCAAACAAAGATGGCTGATTCAGCTGTCCACCATGTAAGTACTCCATCTAAACCATTGATTCTAAAGAATTCTGTACCTTTCGTTGGACAGTATAGACCTAATACTAAGTTGTTATGACCTTTCCTTTTTCTAGAATCCACCCAGAAAACTTCTGTTGTATCAAACAGCAGTTAATTCATGTATCATCACACAGTTGAATAGTTTATTGGGTTGGGGGAGAGGAAAGGAAGAAGAAATTCTTTGACTTATTTGGTTGGAAAAAAAACCCTAATCTCAGTAACAATTATAAACTCCATCCTTGAGTGCATGATTCATTATTTTTCCTAGTTTAAGTTCTTTTTTGTCTGGTTATAGTTTCAAATGTTGACCTTTTTTTCTGACTTCATTCCCAAATAATGAGGGCATCTTAAGATAGCCCCCAAATCAGTGATTACTATCACCTATATAAATGGTGTTATCCAGCTGTGGTGTGACATTTTCACATGAAATCCTCCCTGTGGGTAAGATTCTTTCAGAGCTGGTTAAGAATCAGTCCTGCATGGCATAAACTAAAGATGTCTTTCTTGCAGCTGACTTCGTGAGGATAACCTTTATTCATTTACAGGTACTTCGGGAGAAAAAGTAATCATGCATTTTTCAATGGGGTAAATTCATTTGAGGTTTTTGTTGTTGTTCCTTGTGTTTTTAATGTTTTTTATTAATGGAGAATGAATTTCATTGCCCTGTATATATTTCCTGTGTTGCACATACAAACACAAGCACATTCACACACACAGGAAAGAGTGCAGAAGACACTTAAATTGAAATAATGATAGACAGACACTTCAGGCTCAATACCATTTACTTTCCATGAGCTTGAAAAACTAACTTACTGTTTTAAATTATTTTATTTGCCAAATTTGTTCTGTTTTCACCAAAGGAAAGGAAATTCTCGTTCTTAACTTCAAATTTTGAATGCTTGTTTGAAGTTATTAATTATGTATTGACTTACACAATTACAACAAGAGAACACATTTTGTTCAGTATTAAGACTTATAAACTTTATTATTGATTTCTGAATAATTCATAAAAGATGGCTTTTAAGATTTTCTCTCTATTTCAGCCCAAAGTTACTCCTCTCATAGAGGTTATTACAGAATCCAGTAAATGACTGTGTATTTCTAAATAAATTATAGTGGAATATTCCATGAATGTTCTTAGAGTCTACAAGTAAATAATGAATGATTTGAAATCTAGCTATGTGAGATACTGGACACTGGCTTGGTATGGTTACAAGCTTCCTAAAGGTGTTTTCATTGTAAAACCAACATAGGAAATACTAATAAAAGAAGGCACAAGTTAGAAATTTGGCTAGTAATTTGTAGATCTGCATCAGTGTAGGGCCAGAAGTGAGTACAAAGCATATAATTTAGAAAACTTGCACAAATGTGAATCAATATAGTAGCTTAGGAAGGAATTTTAGGCATCGACTTCACATCGCATAGTTTATGTGTGTTTTTAAGATAGTTACTTAGGCGTGAATTGTTAGAATGCAATAATAACTTGGCAGCATACACTCTGCTACTGGGCATTACATAAACACAAATCCAGTGTAACCCACTCTAATCACACACTTATTTTGTTGTATTTATTAGTGAATATTTATGTAAAGTCAGAGATATGGCAAAACAAAACAGATTAGAAACTCAGAAGTTTTAGTTACATTTTTCTTTAAATAACTATTTTCACACATGCCAGCAACTGAAGATTTTGGCAGGATAGCTTTAAGTTCTTACACCACACATTACAATTCCATCATAAAATACAGTGTTGGTATTTTTTTAGTTGGGAATCTTTTTAATGTGCTGGATTTTTTATGTGTCAATCACATGATTATTGATGCATAAATTGCTTTTAGAAAAACACGCCTATTATCTGTCATAAAATTTAAGCTATCTATTATAATCATCTTTATCGATAAGAGCTTAGGCTTTAACATTGAAGATCTAAAGTAACCTGATATATAAAGATAGAATTTAAATGAATAAAAATGTGGTAATTCATGCTAAAAAGAATAATTAAAAGGAGAGCCTTCCTTTTTATACTCACTTATCTTTTTCCTTTTTTGTGTGTGTACAAAAATAATGCAAAAAATCTGGCCTGTTATTCACCTATGTAAAAACATTCTTAGCTTATTACAAGTTTAACTGATCAAACTATTAAAGACCTTGTTATACAAATATGTATGTACTATATTTGCAGAACAGTCAAAAGTAAGCGTTTCAAATAAAGATGCTAGATTGCAATTTTTATTATAAGTTATCACTTTGGTTGAGAGAGGCTCACCATTAGAAATATTCTCATTTAAATAATGCTCATTTGAATATATTCCTGTACAGATTGACAAAGAATCCCCTTTTTTATTATATTGGCTTTCCTGGAACCTGAGCATCTCACTGTTTAGCCATCGTTGGTCTGTGCAGGAGATCAGAGCCCTAATAATAGATTTTTGACAGTGAGCTCGCCTGCTACCTGCCCTACACAAATCCTCACTGTTCATGTTTGCTTCATGGCAACAAAGCAGACAGAAGGAAAATGCCAAGTGCTGAGTCTGAGGTACAGCCTTGCCTTGGCTTGACATTTCAGCAGAATAGCAGTTTATGAGATGCATAATTTTTCATCTGGGACTCAGCTGCCATATTCATAGACGCTTACAGCTCATCGACAGACTGGAGCAAGGGCAAAGGTTTAAAGCATAGATCAAGGTCTACATCCTTTCCTTAGGTATTTTAAAATAACTATTGTCCTACAGATAAATGGTAGAACCAAATAGTATTTAAGAGCCAACAAATTCATGGGTACCTGGATATTATATATATTTTCCTTTCGTTCAAAATTAGGAAAATAAATTAATGTCTGTTCCAGTTCCTAAGAAAATATTTGATAGACTTTGTAAACCAAAGAATTCTGACAAGCATATTAAGAAAACTTACCTTTGCAGCAGTGGTAATGAATTATTAAATTTCTTTCCTCTGTGTGTGTTTTTTCATAAAGAATGATTTCAAGCTTGAAATTAATCAAAAAATGTTCTATTATGAAAGTAAAACTAGAGAGTATTGTGTCACTGTTTGAGCTTGAATTTAAATATTCACAGATTCATGCATATCTACTGTACTAAAAAATCAGTGTAGGTACACGTCAGTGGCTGTTTAATTTAGAACTACACATCTCTGTAAGCTTCAGAAACAGTTCACCGTGTCACAGTCTCATACAGAACAATGGTACAGTACATTGGATTAATTAAGGAAGCCTTGCAGAGAACTGAGTTCTCAGTATGTCAAGATTTCAGTTTTATGTTAAATATTTTCTAAAGGCCAGACCCTTAAATCTCAGGGGCTGTACCAAGCAGTGAGCTGTGAATTTAACCATAGGCTAACTGCTAATGATAAGGAAAAGAGTCCTAGTTGAGGCAGCTGTAATACAGTCATTGGATTAGGCTATCAATCACTCGACTCCCTAAGGAAAAGGGGAAGAAGACCAAACAGTGAAAAGGGAAATTAGGAAAGGAGGGCATGACTGGAATGAGATTCCTCACCATCTTTATCCATTCGTCGTCCTAAACCCCTAAGCATCAGACCAAACTCTCTAGCATTACTCTGACTATACAGCCAACACATTTATTCCTTACATCTAGAGGACTATCAAAATGTCATTGCCTCTCAGTAGTTGAAGATCTTGAAACCTGCTGGAAGCAAATGTCTGATTACATAAGAAGAAATTAGATTAACTCTTAGTTTGTGGGATTTAAGATTTATATTTATGAGTCTTTTATGGATCAGGATTCATCTATGTTAGTAAAGAAAAATATTTTTATTTAACTTGTAAACTGTAGCCAATTTTTACATATCCACATCCTCTTGGTGAGGTGAGATTCCAGTAGATCAGTGGTTCTCAAACTTTAGCATGATACATCAGAAACTGGAAGGCTTGTTGCGACACAGATTTCTGGACCTCTTCCCCAGAGTTTCTGATACATAAGGCTTGGAGGGCCTGAGAATGTACACTGCTAACAAGTTCCAGATGATGCTTTTGCTACCAGTCTGGGAACCACACTTTGAGAACAGTAGATGAAGAAAGATTAGTATCACTGAGCATTTTACTTAGAATATCTTATTTCCAAAATAATGTCAAATGCTTTAAGCAATGGTAAAATTAGTATTTGATTTAAGAATCTCTGCCCACAGTTAAGTATCTGAAACACCTTATAGTAAATGAAGTCAGAATTCTTAGAAAAAGTGGAACACAGTCTTTGAGGTCTCAGAGTAGAGAAGAACGTGTCACTCTATTTAAGATTAAATGTTGAGTGGAAACCATTGTTTATGCGAAGAGAATTTATTATGAGTGCCACTGAAGACAATTTATGGATATCACTAGTCCTTTGGAAAGGAAACAGGTGTGAGTCAGACAAGGATAAAATTAAGCTCACGATTGGGAAATATTATGTTTTTCTTCTTAACTTTGTATAGACACTAGCATATTGAGTAATAATAGCTCTCTTCTAGGACAGTTTACCTACTTATGTTCTCAAACCCTTAAAGTGTGGGAAACAATAGTACTGGTAGCTTACTGCTCTTCTCTCTTAATTTACTGCTTTCTTGCTATCCCCAAACAATGCTATCCTCTTATTAGTGGAAGGGAGGAGATAACCAATGTTGTGGAGATACGCTATTTCAATGCAGTGTCCCTGCTGTTAGCACTGTTACACTATGCACTGAGCTCTTCCAAGGTCCTCTTTATAGACTGTTCGTGATATCATTCATCAATCCTGGAAGCTGCTTGAAACCTTCTTCTGACAGACAAATATCCTGATGTGCATTCACAACAATTTAGTACCATGTGAATGCCTGGTAGAAAACACCTCAAATTCCAAGAGGTCCTTAAGTGTGGGGCACAGTAAACCTTTGAGACACATACACGGTATCTGATACTTGAAGGTGGAGACTGCCAGGGTTATACAGGAGTGATTATAAGAGTTGGTATCAGAACAGAAAAGAGAAAGGAATTTGGTCAGGCCAGCTTAACTTTACTTGCTATGCTTTTGGAGAGTCCGACGTGTCAACTCAATTCAGTGAAGAAATGTTGGATAGGAAAGTGTACTGTAGATTTTATATACAGTACATTATTTCTGTGGTTTTCAAATTTTTATGCTTACAAACACCCTACAATTAAAACTTTATAAACTATATACTCCTCACTCATTTTAGTTGACCTGAGAATTTTAGCAGTAAGTTCAAGTGCTAGCAAAAGACATAATCCCCCATGTTTTACAAATATGAATTCTTTAAATGAAATTGTTTTGCATTTTTTTAAATAAACCTACTAGGAATAAATAGCACCACTGTGCTTTTTTATATTTATCATCACCCATTTAAAAATTCCTAAACATGCTCTAACAAAGAGTGGGAGGTTTGCATCTTTTATTTCTCCTGAAACTCGTACTTTCAATTTCTCCATCAAATTTTATCCTATTTTTATGTTTTCTTTTAATGCTTGAACATCTTAACAATCCTCTTTGGAAGTACTCTTTAACAAAATATATGTGTATAAATGGACATTTACATTTTAAAAATTCCGAGATCAAGTCTTTAAATGATAAATTATTTCCTGTATTGTTAGAATTTATAATTTACACTTTATCAAAACAACATAAATATATCATAACTATTGATAATTATTCAAAATAAAAGTGAATTTTATTGAAGATCCATTTATTAATGAGAAATGTATGGCTTTTTAAATAATTTGATTGTGTATCTGTTGAGACATATTATTCTTAAAAAATAGAGTTTATCATCAGGTTTTTTTTTTTTTTTTTTTAGATGTGAACACTGAAAATCCTTGTTTATCTAAATAAATAAACTGGAAGGAGTTTATTATAGTCATTTTACCTAAATATTTGAGCACCTTCCCCATTGTAAGCCTAAAATTAGTTAGCAATCTTCACCAAAAGTGATTAGGCAACTTGATGACTTGCTTTTTCTATTTTATTGAAATCAGAAACCTGGGATTTACCTGACTTGCAAGAATTTTTGTCGTTGAATCATTAGAATCAATCACTTTCTCAAAACCAACACCAATATTTTGGATTATTTTGTTTGGTACCCCCAAATTTTTATATTCTATGTGTATGTCATTGTAATATTTGAGATCAATGAAAAATATGCTTTTTTTAGAAAGTAGGGGAAGGACTGTTGAAACAAAGGAGTTGAGACAGAAGAACCAGTGGGATGCCTTGATTGCATTGTTTCTCAAGCATATAAAACTTAAGAAATCATACATATGGAAATTGGGGAACTAGAAAATGATTCCCTTAAAATCAGTTTACTTGTGGGATATATAAATTTCTGTGTACAGTGTAACGCTGAGTGTGTATACTGTCTGAGAAAACCACTAATGTATTTCATTTAATCTTCACACAACTTTATGACAACTAAGCAATACCTTGGTTTTCCTGTTTATATAAACTTAACTATGTCTCTTACAGTAACACTGGCAATTTTAAGAAAATTGTCAGGCTGAGACCGATGGCTCACACATGTAATCCCAGCACTTCTGGAGGCTGAGGCGGGCAGATTACTTGAGCCCAGGAGTTTGAGACTAGCCTGAGCAACATGGTGAAACCCTGTCTCTACCAAAAATACAAAACTTAGCCTGGCAAAGTGACATGCACCTGTAGTCCTGGCTACTCCTGAGGTTGAGGTGGGAGGAGTGATTGAGTCTGGGAGGTCGATGCTTGAGTCTGGGAGGTCGATGCTGCAGTGAGCCAAGATTGCGCCCATGCACTCCAGCCTGGGCAAAAGAGTGAGACCCTATCCAAAAAAAAAAAAGTGATTTATGGATTTATAAAGCTCAGTATTTAAGTTAATATGTGCTCTTTTGGTATTTGGAAATTTATGTTGATAGACTTATGTATTGCTAGAAAATTGATCAGCATTTCTGCATTCCTCAGCAGCACTGGCTATTCAAGCAATGCATAACAGCTGTGTGGGAATATCAAGGCCTTTGAATGATACAATCTTTATGTGCCCAGAGCTTTATTGAACACTTTATATGCATTCTTATTTAAATAACCCTGGGAGGTGGATATCATTGGGCCCATTCTGCAGACTTAGAGACTCAAGTCTAGATACTTAAGAAACTTGCCAGAGTTTACATAACCACATTTCATAGTCTGGGTTCATACTCAGATCTTTCTCCAAAATGAACTTTTAGGCATTTTTATTAATGTCAGAGATTAACATCTGTCATATCTGTCTAAATATAGTATACTCATTAAATTCTAATAGTCTACAAGTGTCACTTACTAATCTAACATTTATTCTCTCTGGTTTTGAAAAGCTGCCAGTGTACTCTTCTGTGACCCTTGTTAAAATTATGGGCCCATATTACCTGTTTCACTCAGTCTCTATCTTGGAAAATTGAGTCATATAGGTAAATTAGGGAAACATTCTTGGATTCGTTTCAAGGAACAAAAATGAGAGGCATCATTCAGGCATTTTTCTTGAAGTGTAAGCATGCAGCTAGAAATGAAGCTGCCATCAATATAGTAATAAAAAAAATCTTATTTCTTACTGCCTTGGATAAACCGTCTGAGCACTCAGTCTAACTGTGATGCCGAGAGCAACTTTGGATGTCCTTCTTTGTAATCCTGAGTAAGTTACAAATACCTGTATTCCTGCGTATGTCTCACCTTCTTTTTGAACAGATTCATCTTTTTTCCCCAAAACAGCATCATCTCTTTTATAATTTCAACTGAGCTTGCAAAAGCCTAGTAAGTAATTCAGATATGCTACCTTTTCATTAGGTGAGGAGAAAAAGAAGGACATTTTGAAGATGGCGAGGTAGGGAAGAAATTGAAATTTTAAAAAACCTATACTAAGTCCTTTCTGAAGTGAAAAAGGAGCTCACACTTTTTCATTTCCCCTGGTTTACAACAAAACATGATATAATATAAATAAAAAATAAACAAGAAGGTTAAACTGTCTTCGCTCATATCTGTCATGATATGGTGTAAGAAATGTTAATTAGTATGTATTAATTTGAAAAGAATTGTATTGAACAGAAACCACAAGTCCAAGAAATGTTCCTAATTAGTCTCAGTTCATTTAGCACATTTGGTTGATGACTGACCTGTTTGGATTATAAACATCTTAAAAGCAAGAGCCATTGTTTCTTTCATATCAACTCCTCCAGAATTTGTGAAAGTTTTGGGCACATAGTAGACATGTAAGAAACCCTATTTTATTCTTAATATTCAGCTGCATACAAGCAGAAGGATTTAGTGACTGGACTGGTGTTTTTGTTTGAGACAGAGTGCCACTCAGTCGCCCAGGCTGGGGTGCAGTGGTGTGATCTCTGCTCACTGCAACCTCCACCTCCCAGGTTCAAGCGATTCTCATGCCTCAGCCTCCCGAGTAGCTGGGATTACAGACTCACACCACCATGCCAGCTAGTTGCTGATTTTTGTATTTTTAGTAGAGAGAGGGTTTTGCGATGTTGGCCAGTCTGGTCTCAAACTCCTGACCTCAGGTGATCCATCTGCCTCAGCCCCTTAAAGTGCTGGAATTATAGGCGTGCACCACCACACCCAGCCTGGACTGATTTTTAATCTTTGCCAGCCATCTTGATTTTGCTGTTCAGCTTTTGGAAACTTAGTTAGAAATTCTAACTAATAGAATATAGGCCATTTTACTATGTGTCAGATGCTGGGAGCTTTTCACATATTATGCTATTTAATAAGTACAACAAACCAATCAGGTGGGCAAAAGTTGGGGCCTGTTTTATTGAAAGATAAACTGAGACACAGAAAAGTCAAGTAAATTCTATAACATCACACAGCTGGTATCCAGGTATATTGGAATCCCTACTGTCTGACTCTTCATACTGTACACTTAACCACTGTGCTTCAGCTGCCCCCTCTGCCTTGTTCATTCTGTATTAATTTATTCTATTAAGCTTTTGTAATGTCTTAACATATTGTAGGATGAAAATATATAGTCACTTTTGTACTTAACAAAAAAATTGATGGAAAACAATCTATAAATATAACACTAAGATTAATCACTGTTTTAAAAAAATGCACAGTAATGACAGGTCACAATTACACTGTAAGTGGTCTAGTAAACCTCTCCATATTCTTATTAACCTCTGTGCTTCATGCATTTCTCATATTAATATACTGAGAAATAACACAAAGAAACATATGTACTTTTCAAGGCAGATGCCAAAGGTTTAATGGATCAAATTATTTCTGTGTTGGATTTTTATTCAATAGTTCCAAACATTTGGTCTTTTTCTTTAGTTTACTCCAATACTAAAATGGAATTATAAATTTCTCTATTAAGTAGTTAAAATGAAAACATAATAGAAATGAGTTAGGCCAACAACAATGCCTTGTGTCATTGAAATATATTTTCACCCTAGTGTTCCCAGTTCCCCAAACCCTTGTTTTAATAGCAAGTTTATGCTAGATGAAGGTGCGGTAATATTTTGTAGAAATTGTGTGTGTGTGTGTGATTGTTTGTTCCTTGTACATTATTTGAAATCACTCCCAAAGACCTTTCTTTAGTTTCACCATTTTTATGTAGACTTGTGATATGGTTTGGCTGTGTCCCCACCCAAATCTCATGTTGAACTGTAGTTCCCATAATCCCCACATGTCATGGGAGGGACCCAATGGGAGGTAATTGAATCATGAGGGCAGTTACCTCCATGGTGTTCTCATGATAGTGAGTGAGTTCTCACCAGATCTGATGGTTTTGTAAGGGGCTTTTCCCCCACTTCACTCTGCACTTCTCCTTGCTGCCACCGTGTGAAGAAGGACATGTTTGCTTCCCCTTCTGCCATGACTGTAAGTTTCCTGAGGCCTCCCCACCCCTGCAGAATTGTGAGTGAGTTAAGCCTCTTTCCTTTATAAATTACCCAGTCTCAGGTATGCTTTTAATAGCGGCGTGAGAACAGACCAACACAGCTTATAATACAGCAGAGGTCACTGAATCAGTACATCAGTTGTACTGATTACAGCAGAGGTGAAAAGTCACCTGAGGAGCTTTTCAAATACACTGATTCTTGGAATTGGAGCATCTAATTCAGTAGATCTGTGTTAAGGCCAGGCATATATATTTTCAATCAGCATCTCAGAGGATTCTGATACATGCAACTTTAGTCCCCACTCTGAAAGGAAAAAAAAAATAAAACCTAATTTGGGGTATGACACATTATAAGGTAATATAATTTTGTGTAATAAAAATTTAAGAGGTTTGTTTTAAGGAGAATGAAATGAAAAAATGTTTCTTTGGTAGGTTAAATTTAGTCAATGATCATTCTAGTACTAGTAATTCAAATACAGGAATTTAGGTTTTAAGTGATTGGACACTCAGGTGTACTCTCCAAAAGTCTCACTAAAATATATGAAGACATAGAGGATAAACAAAAATGTAATGAAATGGGAGAATTGCCTGAGCCTAGGAGGCAAAGGTTGTGGTGAGCTGAGATTATGCCACTGCACTCTAGCCTGGGTGACAGAATGACACCCTGTCTCAAAAAAAAAATTAAAGGAACAACAAAAAGTGGACTTTCAGCCAGTTGTCAGAATGGCCAAGAAATTTTCACAAATATTCTATTTCGTGAAGTTCACATATGGATTTAAACTTTGAGTGATGGGATTCAGCAGTAGTAGTCCTTCTTCACTATTCCTAATTTCTGGTATTTCTGAGAGTATGTATAGATGCTTATATGCATCAAAGAGCAATTAAAAGGATACTATAATAAGTGGTTCAGGTTTAGTTTTTTGTGTTTGTTTTCTAAACTACGAATAGATAAAAATAGAGAAATAAAGCACTTGGCACTTTTATACCTACTTTAAGGCAAGCAGAATTGCTCTTGTTCTGATGCCATAGGATAGAACCTACTATGAAGGAAGCCGCTTCATTTCTCTTCGTTTCTGTGAGCAAGCAGTTGTTGGAAGCAATGCCTAACGTTTAAGAGGTCTAATTTGCAGAAGCCATGATCTTCAAGTAGAATCAGAGACTTCAAGATTCCTGTCTATTTACTGTGAACTTTGTAGTTTACATATATCCCTTCTATACAGTGTCAGAGGTCAAGGCAAGGAGGAAAAGTTAAAACCCTCCACCTTTAGCCTTGTAGAGTTCCATGAAAGTCTGCTTTGATCCAGACCCATTAGCATCAATGTTGTGTGTGTCTCTAGTCCTGAAAAGCCCAAACAAGCAGACAGAAAAGCAGGGCAATTCACACTGGGTTGAAATAAGAAGATACAGAACAGATAGGAAAATATGTGGGAAATGGAAAGAAAATACAGAATCAAAAATATAGTAGCACAAATAAAACACATATTGCTGTTGTGACAGAGCAGAATTGAGATCATGGAAAATTGAATGTGTTGTTAAGGATAGCCATAGGAATTTCTCCAGAAAATGTAGAAAAATAAGACAGAGTAATCAAAATTATGAAAGAGAAGGTGACGATCAGACAACCCAAAATGAATTCATGATGAAGTTCCAGGATGGGAGTGGGGGAGCAGTATAATTAATATACATTTATATTCATAAGTGAAATTGATCTAAAACTTTTATTTGATGCTTTAAAAATTGGCTAGCAATTAATTTTATATTAATTGCTAGGAAATTAAATTCAACAGCACATTAAAAGATATAACCATCTTGACCAAAGAAGAATATTCCAGGAATGCAAAGATGGCTTAATATTATGAACATTATTAAAATAATATACTATATAATTGTATTCAATATGAAAAAACTTAATCCTTTGAAATGATCTGGAAACTCATCCTAAAATTTCAGTATCAGCTTCTGTTTAAAATCTTAGAAAACTAAAAGTGGTTTATGATAAATATTAATTTTGAGGATATACATCTTAAACCAAAAGTCGAACTCACACTTAATGAGTGAGTTTACTATTAAAAATAGTTCCATTAAAATAAAAGTTAAGACAAAGATATATACCATGAATATTGTTATTTAATATTATTGTGAAAGTTATGTCTGACACATGTAACATGAAAGAAGTGACATATCTTTCTAGAAAATACCATTATTGTTAATAGAGATGCTCTGTTCATATACCTAGGAAATGTAAAGAGGTATTTTAAATCTCAGAATTAATTAAAGTATAAGACAGTGAGATGATAATGGTAATGCTTAAGGTATTATATCAGCTGCCTTTTATTAAGGAGATTTTGTGTACCAGGCTCTGAGTTAGGCAGCTTGCACAAAGAATATTATAAATGAGAAAAACCTCAGGTACCAAGGCCTGAGGTTCATTGGTATTTGAGGTCAGATCTGACTGATTCCAAGGCTTATACTCTTGGACCCAGTGTTCCACTGTACAGTACACATACAAACAGTTGTTTTCCTATACACCAGCATTCAAACTAGCAAAAACAAAGTATAAAACACTCATCCTTAAATAATATATGGTACTGAAAGAAGCAACATAACTACTTCAGCATGGAGAAGCAGCTTTGAATATATGGCAAAACACGGTATGTTCTTATAGTAAAAGATTCATAGTAAATTTGGCATTTATTTCAAATTAAGTTATATTATATGGCATTTAGTTCAAATTAAGAAATAAATAAGGCATTTATTTCAAATTAAGTCAATTACAAAATTGAAATGAGGTTTTTTTCTAAGATATATAAAATTATTTTAAAATTTAGGAGCAAGAGGGGAAGGAAAAAATTATTAAGCAACTTTTTCAACTAGATGAAAGGTGGAAAAGGACATACATAGCAGATTATTTAAACCAATTTCAAAACTATAATAACTAAGACAATGTTTTCTGGCACAAGAACCAGTAGATTAAACCAACGGAACAGAAAACTCTGAAATAGTCTTGATAGTTCCAAGAATATCACATGTAAAACAAGACACTCAAACCAATTGTCAGGGAAAAAAAAAGATGTTTTATTAAACAGATAATCAATGGATAAATTAGCTATTTATTTAGAAAAAAGCCTAAGTATTAACTTTCCTTCATACTCTATATCAAAATAAATTATAGACTAAAATTTTAACAATTATACTAAATTAAACTATTAAAAAAGTGAGAAAAAAGATAAGTGTATGTTTATCCTAATTGGAAATCATTTCACCATAAAGACACATGCATACATGTGTTCGTCACAGTACTATTCACAATAGCAAGGACATGGAACCAGCCTAGTTGCCCATCAGCAGTGGACTGAATAAAGAAAACGTGGTATATAAACACCATGGAATACTACACAGCTATACGCAAGTGAAATCATGGCCTTTGCAACAACATGGATGAAGCGGGAGGCCATTATCCTAAGCAAATTAACACAGAAGCAGAAAACCAAGTACTGCTGTCATTCAGAAATGGGAGCTAAACACTAAGTGCACATGGACACAAAGAAGGGAACAATAGACACTGGGGCCTATTTCAGAGAGAGGAGGTAAGGAGGAGGGTGAGGATAGAAACTACCTCTGATGGTTACCTAGGTGACAAAATTCTCTATACACCAAACCCATGCAACATCCAATTTATCAATGTAACAAACCTGCACGTGTACCTCTTGAACCTAAAATAAATGTTGGCAAGAAAAAAAGTTGAATTTTATTTTAAAAATTTTATACTAGCAAATTAGCTTCTGTCTAGTCAAATAAACTAGTGCATCTAGAAAATATATGATTTTCTGCTTTTGTCTATTAGTCATAAAATGGTATTAATGTATTTCCTAATATTAAACAACCTCTGCATCCCTGAAAAAAAGAGAAAGTGGTAAAGGAAAGCTTTGTAAAGATGAAATAAATGGAAAAAAAAATCAGTGAAAATATTGCAAATATTTGACTTCATATTATCTTAAACTTTTTATATTTCAAAAAAACAAACAAAATTATAAGATGAATATAAAACAGTATTCATAAGACAACAATAATGCAATTGCTTCATAATCAAGGTCTATGACTTCTCATTCAGAGAGTATCATGTCATAAAATAGCTGTATCCTCAACAAAAGCTTTGTAGTCAACACAGTAACACCAGTGAGTTTTCTCCTATAACATCCCTCAGTGTAGGTTTAATATCAAGCATAATATCAAGTGGTAAGTCAATAAAAGCAACTCTGAGCTGCTCTGGCTTAAAATAGAGACAGATTTTTAAAGTTATTTTAGCAATAGATGGAAAAAAGCCAATAACTTACGTGCAAAAACTCTTAAAACGCAGTTTGCAGAGACATGCAAAGTGAAGCATTGGTGAGCTGTTTTTGAGTATCAAATTGGTAAAATATTCAAAGGCAATGTGTAATTCAAACATAATGATGGGGTAGATAATTTTATACCCTACTCGTGGTGTTGCACTTTGTTACACATCATGGGGGAAAAAATTAAAATTATTCCCTGTGTGGCCTAACTGATGTCATTTAGGGATGTTCCTTAGCTTATCTGTATTAAACTCTCTATTTCTGGATCCCATACATTTCTCACCCTTAGTATATTTACTTATTTTTCTGGGTCTTAGTTTGATAACTTTCTGAGATATTCGAAGCATTCTGAGAAACTTTAGATAAAATTTGCATATTTGAAAATGTTTGTAGTCTATCCTCATACTTAATAATTTGGGTATAAAATTTTATATTGAAAACAATTTTTAATTAAGTATTTATAGCCAGTATTCCAGTTTCTTCTATCAGTTATAGAGAGGGCTGATCTCATCTGTTATCTGCTCTTTGATTTAAATTATATATACACACATGCATATATATATTACACACATATATATATATTTGTATATTTTCTCCCTTTCAAATTATTTTATCCTTTTGGTAGGATCTACTCTTTATCTCTTGTGATCTGGTTTTCACAACCTGGATTTTCCTTTTAATTTCTTGTTTTACTCTCAGCTCTTTTCTATGTGGAGCATTTTATTTTTAGGTCTGGAAATTTTCTAGTCTTATCTTTTTATCATTTTTTCTTCTCCATTTTCTCCATTCTTTCTTTTAGTCTTTCTCCCCTCTAATTTCCTTTGTTTTGTTTCTCCTATTTGAATTTTGCTTTCTCTTTTGGGAGATTTCTTTGATATCGTACCTGTAACTTATTTTTTATTGATTGTTATATTTTAACTTTTGTACAACTCTTTCTACTTTTTGATCGTTTTTTAAATAATTTTTTTATTTATAATCGAACAATAATCATATATTTTTATGGGGTGTGTGGTATGTTGCAGTGCACAAATACATTGTATAATGATCAAATCAGGGTAATTACCATATCCATCACTCGAAGCATTTATAATTTCTTTGTGGAGATAAGATTTAAAATCTTCTAGCTATCTTGAGATAAACACTATATAGTTATTTGCTGTAATCACCCTACTGTGTAATGAAACAACAGAAGTTTTTCTTCCTAATTGTAACTTCGTATTCATTGACTAACCTATCCAGGCCCCCGCTCCCCTGACCCCTCCCCAGTCTCTAGTAGCCACTTTTCTACTCTCTACTCTCATGAAATCAACTTTTTTAGATTCCACATGTGAGTGAGTTCATGCAGTATTTGTCTTTCTCTACCTGGCTTATTTCATTTAACATAATACCCTCCAGGTTCATCCATGTTGCCACAAATGAAAGGATTTCATTCTGTGTTATGGCTGAATAGTATTCCATTGGGTACATACCACATTTTCTTTCTTTATCTATAGATGGCCATTTAGTTTGATTCCATATCTTGGCTGTTGTGAATAGTGCTACAATAAACATGGGAGCACAGATATCTCTTCAGCATATTGATATCATTTTCTTTGGTGGTTTCTTTTGATTGTACTCTTATCTTTTGGAGGCAATGCATTCTATACTGTCTCTGAAGATGTTAACTATGTTTGGTTTTTTTCTTACAGTTTCTCTTCAATGCATATATAAATCTCTATATCTTCTCCCTCATTATTCATTTATTTATTTTGATTATTTGTTTTGGTTTCTCTAGTTCATGTAAAAAAAACTTCTGAAATGTCTGGGGATTCAAGACATCCTCAATTTAGTTTTTAAGTGTGAGACATTAAGAAGTTGATTGGAAGACTTGAGTATGTGAGTGAAGTTTAACAGCTAGGGAGCTTTATTGCAGAGGAGATTGAGTGGTAAGCTCTTTCTTTCACTGTGGCTAACAATGTGAGTATCTTCAGATCTTTCTTAGAAATATCCTCAGATCTCCTATCATGAAAGCAATGTGCATTTCTGTGAAAAAGAGTTCGGGGGATGAATGGTAGTCCCAGCTTTCAATATGCGGACTTTCCTTTCCCTGCTTTCAGTTTCCTGTCTCAATTACAGCCTTCCACTAGTTTGATATCTCTAGTACACTTCTATAAAAATTAATTTCTGGTTCACGCCTGTACTTCTGACATCTTGGGAGGCTAAGGTGGGTGGATCACCTAAGGTCAGGAGTTCGAGACCAGCTTGGCCAACATGGTGAAACCACATCTCTGCTAAAAATACAAAAATTAGCCAGGCATGGTCATGCACACCTGTCGTCCCAGCTACTTGGAGGCTGAGGCAGGGAAATTGCTCGAATTTGGGAGGAGTAGTTGCAGTGACCCAAGATCGCACCACTACACTCCAGCCTGGGTGACAGAGCTAGACTCCATCTCAAATAAATAAACAAACAAACAAACAAATCTCTGTCTCCAGTGGACCACTAGAAACCTGATTGCACAGGGTTGTGGTGGGAACTGGGATCCAGTTGGCTCTACATACCATCTTCAGACCATCTTCCCATTTTGCCCACTGTGCCTCCCTGCTTGTACGGTACTCTCCGTTCCCCTGTCTTTAGCTGCCTTTTTGGGAGTTCTACGTGTTGAATGTTCTTTTTTTCTGCTAAGTCAGTAATCATTTTACAGTCTGCTTTTCATCTTCCAAAACTTCTCATATACGTGTGGGGAATCTGCCATGCTTAAACAAAGTATGGGTTATGCTTAATATAATTTAAAGAACAATCCCTTGGAAATTGTAATATCAGAATCTAATGTCTTACAGATTCACCACTATGCTCACTACCTGGGTGACAGGATCATTCATATCGCAAACCTCAGCATCATGCAATATACTCATGGAGGAAATCTGCATGTCCATCCCCTGAATCTAGAATCAAAGTTGACTTTTTTTAAGAAGTTGTGTATTTTAAAAGTCAATTTCTGCCATTCAGAAGCTCGAGTTTAGTGTCTACAAAGAGCTGTGTAAAAAAATAATTTTTATGAAAGACCATTGTCTCAGTAAGAGTATAATATATATTTCCGTATATGTGTTAGTGTGTGCGTATGTATCTACACACAATTCAAATTGATACACTGATAGTAAATTTCATTGTTCAAGAAAAGCAGATTATTCTCTGTACTGTCAGAATTCAGGGTTATAGATTTCTCTAGCCCTTTACATCATTACCACATAACAGAAAACTTTGTTTCTTCCTAAATGTTGCTTTCTTTTCAATTATACACATCAGATTATCCTCATTTGGCTGTCCTCATTTTTCTCTGCACATTTTTGAAACTTTTAGAGGGGAGAAACAACAGGAAATCTGTTTGGGGGTTTAATAAAACCACCAGGTAATTTGACATAATTGCAGCTCTGATCTGTGACTTTTTAAGTCTAGGCATTGAGTTAAGAACATGAAGAAACATTGAACTATAACAGCGTAGTCACGTGCCGGCACGTTATCAACAACAATGGCACATCTCTGTCCCTGTCCATTTACCTTCTGTAGTTTCTGGTTGTTCTGCCCTGAACTTTAATGTGATAAGGGGCAATCAGACAGTAAATGTAACTTTTAAAAATTAGATTATCAGAAAACACAGATTTCTTATAGATTGGCACATTACCTTGGGCTTTTCTGGTACTTTCTTATGAGATGAAGCCCCTGAGTAGGCAAACTTTCCTTAACATTTCTGGTAGTTACTAGTAGTTAGGTATTGCTCAAGGCAGAAAGAAACATTTCAGAATAATGAAAATGTTAAACCACAATCAAGGAAATTCTTTTTAATCTTTGCATTTCCTGGAACAGACTGAGTCATGAGATGAATTGACAGTAAACACTTACATTGGCACATTAGTCAGAGTTAGTCACATAAGGTGAACTAGGCAATCATAAACTAAATAAATAGATCAGAAATCTCAAAGAAAAAGGGCTAAATATAGTAGAATGCTCAGAAACAGCAATGAGGATGCATGGTGTGAAGTAAGTTGAATAGGAGAGTGAACAATTGACAATGAGGTTGGAGGACTAACCAGAGATCATGTAGGCCCTGCATGGATTTTGGGATTTAGTGTAATTTTTAAGGTACTTATATGATCTAATTTCAATTTCTAAATAAATGGGCAACATGACTATGTGTAGCAGACAGACTATACAGCATAAGAATGGAGACAGGGTAATTATTTTTAAAGCTAATGCAGGAATCTAAGCAAGAGACTGTTATGGTTTAGACCAGTGTGGTAGCAATGGAGGAACTGGAAGAGGGAGAATATTGTGTTCAGAGTATGTTTTAGAGAAGGTCAATGGGATTAACCAATGGGTTGAATGTGTGATACAAGAGGAAAGGGAATTATGAATAACTCCAAATAGTTTTGGGTTGAGCATTTGAACAAACAGTAGTGCCATTTTAAGTAAACTCTGGAGAACAGCTTCATGGCAAAAGAGTAAGGGAGGGGGATCAATAGTTCATTTCTCATTTGAGGGGCATTTTCTTTGTTTGTATATTTGTTTTGTGTTTTTTGTGTTCTCTTTTTCTTTTTTTTAATTTCAACCTTCATTTTAGATTCAAGGGTACACATGCAGGTCTATTACATGGGTAAATTGCGTGACGCTGGGGTTTGGGATATGAGTGATCCTGTCACCCAGGTAGTGAGCATAGTACCCAGTAAATTGTTTTTCGTTTTTTTTTTTTTTTTGAGACGGAGTCTCGCTCTGTCACCCAGGCTGGAGTGCAGTGGCCGGATCTCAGCTCACTGCAAGCTCCGCCTTCCGGGTTTACGCCCTTCTCCTGCCTCAGCCTCCCGACTAGCTGGGACCACAGACGCCCGCCACCTCGCCTGGCTAGTTTTTTTGGTATTTTTTAGTTGAGACGGGGTTTCACCGTGTTAGCCAGGATGGTTTTGATCTCCTGACCTCATGATCCGCCCGTCTCGGCCTCCCAAAGTGCTGGGATTACAGGCTTGAGCCACCGCGCCCGGCGTAAATTGTTTTTCAACCCTTACCTCCTTTCCTTCCTCCCTTTCTCCTCTGGTAGTCCCAAGTGTCTGTTGTTCCCATCTATATGTCCATGTATATCCAGTGTTTACCTTCCACTTATAAACAAGAATATGCAATATTTGGTTTTCTGTTCCTGCGTTAATTCACTTAGGATAATGGCCTGCAAGTGAAACCAGGTTGCTTCAAAGGACATGATCTTATTCTTTTTTATGACTGCATAGTAGTCCATGGAGTATATGTGCCAGATTTTCTTTATCCAATTCACTATTGATGGGCACCTGGGTTGTTTCCATGTCTTTGCTATGGTGAATAGTGCTGTGATGAACATAGAAGCACCTGTGTCTTTTTGGTAGAAAAATGTATTTCCCTTTGGATATATACCCAGTAATGGGATTGCTGCATCAAATGCTGGTTCTGTTTTAAGTTCTTTGAGAAATCTCCAAACTGCTTTCCACAGTGGCTGAACTAATTTACATTCTCACCAACAATGTATAAGCATATAAATATAAGCATGCCCTTTTCTCCACAACCTCACCAGTAGCTGTTGTTTGTTGACTTTTTTTTTTTTTTTTTTTTTGAGACCGAGTCTTGCTCTGTTGCATTTGTTGACTTCTTAATAGCCATTCTGACTAGTGTGAGATGGTAACTCTTTGTGGTTTTGATTTGCATTTCTCTGACGATTAATGATGTTGAACATTTTTTCATTTTTTCATTGTTGCCCACTTGTATGTCTTCTCTTGAGAAGTGTCTGTTCATGTCTTTGGCCAGCTTTTTAGTGGAATTATTTATGTTTTGCTTGTTGACTTGTTTAAGTTTCTTATAGATTCTAGATATTAGACCTTTGTTGGATACATAGTTTGCAAATATTTCCTCCCATTCTGTAGGTTGTCTGTTTAAACTGTTGGTAATTTCTTTTGCTGTGCAGAGGCTCTTTAGTTTACTTAGGTCACACTCATCAATTTTTGTTGTTGTTGCAATTGCTTTTGAGAACTTAGTCATAAGATTTAAATATAAGACCTCAAACTATGAGAGTCCTAGAAGAAAACCTGGGAAACACCATTCTGGACATCAGCCTTGGGAAAGAATAGTTCTTTTTGGATATGTTGGACTTAAGACATCTTATCAGACATCCAAATGAAGATACATATTAACTAGTTGGATATTTAACCTTGAAGTTCAAGGAGAAGAAAGAACTAAATACACAAATTGAAACTTCATGCCATAAACATGATATAAAAAGTCATGGAACCTGTTGAGATAAACTAAGAAATGCATACAGATAAAGAAAAAAAGAGGTCCAATGACTATTTTAGCATTATATGAACAGGATGAGTAAGAAGATGTAGCAAAATAAGCTGAGAGGAAGAAGATCAGGAGAAGGCATGATAAGGCATGTGGAGTGAGATAGCTATGCACATGTCTATGCCCCAAGGAGAGAGGAAGCTAAGAGGAAGCTGACTCATCATAGAAAAGAACTGAAGGAATGTTTCCTAGAAAGAGGAAGGATTGAGATAAATTAATCTTCAAGGTTTTAGGCTTATAAATAATTGGCAAACTGTTATCCACCTCTTCTAGAATCTAAATCTTGCTCCTTTTAAGGTGTGTGCATTCTTATAGGAAATAGATGACATCTACTCAAACAACTCAATTTTTAGAAATTTCAAAATTTCTAAAGCCACTTTCACATACTCGTGATAACCCTGAGTGACAAATGTTTGTAAATACTATTACCCAGAGTATACAGGTAAAGGAAAATAAGGTAAACAAATCTGCCCAAAGGCAAATAGACCACTGCAAGGTGACAAAATTGGGAGTAGAACCCCTGGCCTTCTGAATCCTAGATTCTTATTCTTTTCACTCCACCACCTATTGCAATAGAAAAGTTGGTACCTGTCAAAGGAGCAATTCAAAGATCTGTAGGAGCTCCATGGAGGGAGTGATCACTTCTTACTGGAAGGATCAGGGAAGACTTTGTGGGAGAGATAAATTAACTAAAACTTGAAGAAGGAATATGATTCCAGGATAAAAATTACCTAGTCATAGTATTCAGTGCTCTGGATGATTTTGTCCCAGCTTGCATCTCCCCTTATCTGTTACCATCCCCTGCCATTGCCCCAGGCCATGATCAACCTTACTGAGCTACTCACACTTTTACCTAATGCCAAGCTTGCTCTTGCTTCTATACCTATGGTACCTACAAACATACTGCTCCCTTAGACACAGAGGCATTTCTACCTTTAGAACCAGCCTCTCAGTCCAGTATTTTCCTTACAGTCTGCAAACTACTTTAGAAGCCTCTCCCTCTGATTCCATGCATCTTATGCATCCTGTGCATCTCTCTCATGTTTACATCATATTCCATATATAATTTCTTGTCTGTGAACTTCAAGGGATCAGGGACTTGCCTGGCATATAATTGATGCCTAGACCCACACACTAGGATACAATGGTTACCAGCACTGATCACTTCTTGACACGCTAGAGCAACTTCCTGTGTAACAGAACATATTATATTGGTGCAAAAGTAATTGCGCGTTTTGCCATTGAAAGTAATGTCAGAAACCGCAATTACTTTTGCACCAACATAATAGTAAATGCTCAATGGATTTCTGTTTCTGTTATTACCATTATGAATGAGTATTTATACTTTGGTTCATATTGTTTTGTATTAGTCCATTTCACCTTGCTATAATGGAATACCTAACGCTTGGTAATTTATAAAGAAAAGAGGTTAAATTGTTTCATGGTTCTATAGACTCTAAAAGAAGCATAGTGCTGGCATCTGCTTCTAGTGAGGACCTCAGGAAGCTTCCAATCATGGGGGAAAACAAAAGGAGAGCAAATGTGTCACATGGCAAGAGAGGGCACAAGAGAGATGCCAGGCTTTTTAAAACAAGCGGCTCAAGTGTGAAATAATAGATTGCTAGAATTCATGCATTACCACAGGGATGGCACCAAGTCCTTCATGACAGATCTGCCCCCATGGCCCAGATATAACCCACTGGGCCCTGCCTCTAACATCGGGGATTACATTTCAACCTGAGATTTGGAGGGAACAAATATACAAACAGTATCATGTTACAGGTTCCTTGAATATAGATGTATATATCCAAATTAATATTTACTTTTCTCATTTTTATTATTTAAAATGTAAGCTGCTAAAGGAAATATTGCCTTAAATTTATAGTGTATAAAATCTCCTGTTTGGCACAATAGGCATCAAAGAATAATTCACAGGCTGTGATGATAATAATTTAGAGTCTTGTTCTTTCTTCAAAAGTAAATGTTTCCTTCAACTTTACCCTGAAAATTCAACAGGAAAATTGAAATGATGACTTGTGAACTTTTTGTCATATATACCTTTCATTAAACATTGCCTTATCCCTGGAAAATTATTACTAAATAATTTCGTTTCAGAATTGTACAGATATCAAGAAATATTGGGGCTTCATTTCAAATAATGCAAATGACATATCAGACAAGCAAGACACTTGCATTTTAATATGTGTGAACTCATGCAAGAAAGAGAACGGGATTGAGAGAGCTGGATAAATGTCTTACAAAAAAAGCAATAAACATACAAATCCTCCAGGAAAACTGGTGCAGTAATTTAATCACATATTGACAAATATCTATATTCCTAGATAAATGCAAAAAGACTTTCCAATTTATAAATAGCATACCACCTTCCTTAGTCCTCTCTCCACACTGTTTAAAGTCCTTGGCAGGTAAACACACAAAAGCAAAGATTTACACTTTAAAGGTTTAACTGCCATTTTGCAGTCAGAATGGAGGTAATTGTACTATATTAAAAAGTGGTATCTTGTGAGAGGGAGTAGTTTAGTTGGAGTATAGATGAATAGCTAGTCTGTGCCTCTAACATATTTTATATAATTCTGTATTGATTTTCTGCATTCCTTTTTTGCAAAGATTTTAGAATCAGAAAATACTGAGTTTCACCCTTGGCCTTGTTGGGCCCATGTCAAACTACATTTTGAAAGGCTTGAACAGTTAGAGAATTATGTTTCTAAAATTTATCTTTTTGCTGAATACTATTAACAAATTTGACTTAAAACACATTTAATTGTGAAAATTGTATGTCATAACATTAAAATACAGTCATCTCAAGTTGTTTGAAATAACTATTTGGCATTTAATGAAAGGAAACATCCCACATTTCTGTCTCTTCTTTAATTTTATAGTACCACCTGTAAAATGCCCTTATTTCTGATTCCCTTAGGCAACTTTAGGGTTGAAAGTTTTGTACATTGACTTCAGCTTAAATATAATTTAACATTTAATTGCCACTCTCCTCTGAAACTGAAAACACACTTGGTTTATTTTAGCACAACTGAAAATAAAGACCAGTGATAGGCCACATCCTATTTATCTGATCTCAGAGACACCTTATAACAGAAAGTTCAGGGTTCTGGTTGTTAAATATTCTAAAGGAGTCATTCATGTAAGTTCCATCAGAAAGATATGAAATGGCTTGTAGTAACGTATCGTTTCCTCAGTCAAAAAGAAAAAAAGCTTGAAATGGGTGAAGATCACTATGTCATTAATCTACTTAAAGATTAACCTTTTTAAACAGCCAAGATTTGTAACATACTTGTTCTTATTCAAAGTTCAATTGTGTTCAGTACCATGGAAAGTTTTATGATTGAATATATGTAATTATAGTATATAGAGATTTAAAAATAACTCAAGGGATTGAACAAAGTTTTCCAGTAGTTAATCATTAATGAAGATCTTAAATCTGTACTTTAAATACAGACAAAACTAGTTATAATGATCTCATTAGTGCCTTATTAAGGTTATCTATTTTAGTATTTGTCAGGAGAATTCAGATGGAAATGAACTTCTTAACATGTTTAGGAGAGGTTGATGATCGTTTACCCAGTTAAAAGATATACCAAAGCTGATTGTTGTGCAAATAAAGATTCAGACTAGAAAATACAGAACAGCTAAATGCAGCCGATTCTAAAAATTAATTTTCATGCTTGTGATCTCTGCCATATTTTTGTTTGTTTTTATTCATGAGGCCTGAAAATATTTTTTAAAATATAGAGGAAGTTGGAGAAAAAGTAGAGAAAAAATAAACAAGACTGTGAGTTTTATTTTCCTAGGACTTGGCTGAGTGTCAAATTGAATCGAGACCTTTCATAGGTGTTCAAAACTTGAGTTTTTAAAAGAGAAAAATGTGCTGGTTTGCCTTTGACAAAGTCTGTTGCCCTAAGTTCAAATTGCAGAAAGAATAAAATTTTTCAGAAAGAGGCTAGCAATTATCTTATGGTATCAGTTTGCTCTTAAAAAGGAACACTGTGATATAAGGGCAAGTGAAGCTGCAGTTATTGATATAAATATACTTCAGGGAGAAGAACAGAGTGAATGTCAAATCATCAGGGAACATGCTTGAGATCAATTATTCAAAGTGTGGAAGTCCTTCCATTCGAATATTGTGATTCAATAGTTCACCAAGTGGGAGAAAGGAGAATGCAGCTATTTGAGGATGTGGTAAGGTAGACAACATTAGTGAATAGGGACTAAATTGAAAATGATCTATATATTTATGCCCTAGTAATTTCTTCTCTCTATTGTTTTAATCTGCATTAACAAAACATGCTTTTATGAGGTTTTCAAAATATAGTATCTGGCAGAGTATGGAGAATATGCAGATTTCTTGAAAAAGATTGAATTTAAAATAGCAATCTCTCTTTGATCTTTATTACAATTTTTCCTCCAGTGCACATTACCTCTTCTAAGAGGACAGGTGAGGCTTTGATAAGTATCGCCATATCTGATTGATCTCTAAAGCCCAAAGAACCTACTTGCGTAAAGTTTTTCTGAGCTGATCCTTTTTTTTCTAATTCCACAAGATTATCGCTGGGAATACTGCAATTAACTTCTTCCTGATTTCATTTTATTTCTCTCCCTTCTCCTGTCCATTCTTTACACTACATTTAATTTTCTTTTATTTTCACAATCCTTGTTAATGATGCCCACAAGCTCATTCCTAAGAACCTTTCTATCCTTAGTTTTCCCTGCCTGCCTGCCCCCAGGCTCAGCTGTGCTCCAGTCAGAGCGAACTGTTCTACTCTCCAATGCACCATGCTCCCCACGCCCCCTGCCTTATCTCTTGTCTGGGGAAATCCCAGCTTCCTTCAACGTGCAAACAAACCTTCTCTATGAATTCTTTAGCTGAATTTGATGCTTCCTCTGATGGGAAACATACTTTCAGTGTGTTTCTGTCAAACAACTTATCATCTCGTGTGGTTACTGCATTTCTCTTTTAGTAGTTTGAAAGTTCTTTCAGCACAGAAATGTCCTCTTGGTCATTTTTTAAATCTTGAACTAGCAAAGTACCTGGTATATAGTAGTAGGCATGCAATAAACACTTGGGGGATGAACAAAAGAGGCAGATATTAAGAGCAGAAATCTTCCTGAATAAATTTGCTCGAAATATGTAAGGGTTTGTGAGATAACTTACATAACTAACTTCTTCTCCTTAAACTGTTTAAATAGGCAAGGATGGCTCTTGAAGAACATAACTGGACAAAGTGTATCTTTGTCCCTCTCACTTTTACTTCCTCTTTTAGCAGACAAATTCCCGGTGTTCACGGCACCTTTCTTCATTTGAGACAAACATTTTTCTCCCCATTTCTACCCTTAGGTAGCAACTGTTTATATATGAAATATTTTCTGGCCCCACACTTGCAGCAGAACTTACCAGCCCCATGTTTTACCCTCTCACAACCTTTAAAGCACAAGTCCGTACGAATGGGGAATGGTGTACATGCTGTAGCTAATGATCTTTCACAGAAAATGTGTGTGTGTGTGTGTGTGTGTGTGTTTTAATTAGATTCTTCTAGATTTAACACAAAGGAATAGCTTGAATATGAGAAATATCAGCACTTGATTCAGATATTGCAAGGACACAGAGTTGGGGAAGGGAAGAATAAAAAATTATAGTCTATATACATTCTACTGGAATATTATGATGCCTCTCAACCACAAGATGACCATATATCTTTCCTTTGGGAAGACTAAACCCATTCTCCTGTTGTTTATGAATTTAGACTCCTAATTGGAGATTGTTAGTGATTCTACTGCTTTCTTTACTACTTTTCTTCCTTCCTCTCTTCCTTTAACAAATAGAGTGCTTTCTATATGCCACTCTGCTGAAATGGCATGAAGGAAACATACATGGTCCCAGGCCTTCATGGTGCTTATAACCTATGTCCCTCTGAAAAGCATCTGAAATATGGAAGAGTTTACAGTTCTTCATTTGAGCCAAATGATGTGACATAATATCATACGCTTTTCAGACGGAATTTGGGCAATTAAATCTTATCATAAATTTGCTGATGAAGTAATTTACCTGAAAAGATAATGAGCGCTGTGGACTGAATTGTATCCCTCCCTCTAAAGTTCATATGTTGAAGCCCTAACCTCCTAACCTCCAATGTGACTGTATTTGGAGATAAGGCCTGTGAAGAGGTTCAGAAAGTTAAATGAAGTCCTAAGGGCAGGTCCCTAATGCAATAGGACCAGTGACTTTATAAGAAGAGGAAGAGACACCAGAGCTCTCTCTCTGCTATGTGAGTGAGGTCACAGTGAGAAAGCAGCCTTCTCCAAGCTAGGAAGAGACCCCTCACCAGGAACTGAATCAACCAGCACCTCAACCTCAGACTTTCCAGCCTTTAAAACTGTAAGAAATAAATCTCTGTTCATTATAAATTACCCAGTGTTTGGCATTCTGTTATAACACTATAAAATGGACTAAGACAGGAAATTGGTACTGAGAAATGTGGCTGCTGCTATAACAAATATCTGAAAATGTGGAAATGACTTTGGAACTGGGTGATGAGTAGAGGCTAGAACTGTTTGGAGGAGAAGGTTAGAAAAAGCCTAGGTTTCCATGAATGAGCTTTCAGGACAATCCTGGTGAGGGCTCAGAAGAAGACAAGAGCTACAGGGAGAGCCTAAATCTTCTTAGGAATTACTTAGGTGGTCATAATCAGAATATTGGCAGAAATGTGAAAGGTAAGGGGCATTCTGATAAGATTTGAGATGGAAATAATGAATGTGCTATTGGAGACTTGAGTAAAAAGCTATCCTTGTGCAGTTGCAAAAAAAATGTGGTAGAATTGTATCTATGTTCTAGGATTTCTTAGAAGACAGAACTTAAGAATGATAAACATCTGGCAGAAGGAATATCTAAGCAACAAAGCATTCAAGGTGCTATATGGTGGTAGCTTACAGTAAAATGAGAGAGAAAAATGTTTTAAAGATGGAACTTATAATTAAAAGGGAAACAGAACAGAAAAAAATGGAAAAACTCTCAACCTAGCCATGTAAAGAATAAAATAATGTGTTCAGGAGGGAATGCTAAGTGTGTGGCTAATCGACTGTTTGCTAAAGAGATTAATATGGATAGAAGAAATCCAGGTTTTATTCATCAAGACTATGGGAGAATGACCATGAAGGCATTTCAGAGATCTTCAAGGCAAGTTAGTACCTTGAAGGCAGGGTTTCTAGAGAGGGGCTTATATCGGACCTCAGCATTAGGTGTCCTGCACTATCTTGAGACTTCGTTCTCTAAATTTTGGTCCATCACCCTCAGCTGCCCCAGCAGTGGCTCAAGCAGGCCTAGGTGCACCTTGATCTATCACTCCAGAAGGTAAAAGCTGTAAACCTTTGCAGTGACCACATAGTGCTAATTATTCAGGCGTATAGAATACAAGAGCTCTGGGGCCATGGCACCCTCCACCTAGATTTCAAAGGATCTCTCAGTCTGGGTCCCTAAGAAGAAACTTGTCATAGGCACAGAGCCACTACAAAGAACTATTACTAGGGCAATGCCCAGCAGCGTGCCAGAGTGAGACTACGGCAGGGAATCCCCACTTTGACATTAACTAGTAGAGCCATGTGAGTGAGGCAGTCCCTGGGACCCCAGAACTGTGGTGCCACCAGCATGCTACTGTAACCAGGAGAGCTACAGGCATAAGACACCAAACTGTGAGAGCTGCTGAGTGTACTGAGCCCATCAAAGCTATAAGGGCAGGGCTGCCCAATCCCTAGGGGCCCAACCCCTGCCCTAGTGTATCCAGGAGGTGGGACATAGAGTCAAAAATATTGTTCTCTAGCTTTAAAATTTAATGTTTCCTTGTTGTGGTTTGGACTTACATGGAACCAGTTACTCCTTTTTTCTTGCCTGTTTCTTTCTTTTGGAATGGGAATGTCTATCCTATGCCTATCTCACCATTGTGTTTTTGGAAGTAGATAACTTGTTCAATTTCTCAGGCTGATGGGAATTTGCCTCAAGATGAATTGTGCCTTGGGTTTCCCCCATATCTGACTTTGATGACACTCTGGACTTTGGACTTATGAGTTTGTGCTGGATTGGGTTAAAGCCATTGGGATGGAATGAACTAGGGACAGTTTGACCAATAGAAACATTAAAGACTTTTAAAAATGCAAATCAAAACCACAATGAGATACCATCTTTTTTTTTTTTTTTTTTTTTTTTTGAGACGGAGTCTCACTGTGTCTCCCAGGCTGGAGTACAGTGGCGCGATCTCGGCTCACTGCAAGCTCCGCCCCCCGGGTTCACGCCATTCTCCCGCCTCAGCCTCCCAAGTAGCTGGGACTACAGGCGCCCGCTACCGCGCCCAGCTAGTTTTTTGTATTTTTAGTAGAGACGGGGTTTCACCACGTTAGCCAGGATGGTCTCGATCTCCTGACCTTGTGATCCACCCGCCTCGGCCTCCCAAAGTGCTGGGATTACAGGCTTGAGCCACCGCGCCCGGCCGATACCATCTTATACCAGTTAGAATGGCCATCATTAAAAAGTCAGGAAACAACAGGTGCTGGAGAGGATGTGGATAAATAGGAACACTTTTACACTGTTGGTGGGACTGTAAACTAGTTCAACCATTGTGGAAGACAGTGTGGTGATTCCTCAAGGATCTAGAGCTAGAAATACCATTTGACCCAGTGATCCCATTATTGGGTATATACCCAAAGGATTATAAATCATGCTACTATAAAGACACATGCACACGTATGTTTATTGCAGCACTGTTCATAATAGCAAAGACTTGGAACCAACCCAAATGTCCATCAATGATAGGCTGGATTAAGAAAATGTGGCACATATACACCATGGAATACCATGCAGCTATAAAAAAGGATGAGTTCATGTCCTTTGCAGGGACATAGATGAAGCTGGAAATCATCACTCTGAGCAAACTATCACAAGGACAGAAAACCAAACACCGCATGTTCTCACTCATAGGTGGGAACTGAACAATGAGAACACTTGGACACAGAGTGGAGAACATCACACCCCGGGGCCTTTCGTGGGGTGAGGAGATAGGGGAGGGATAACATTAGGAGAAATACTTAATGTAAATGACCAGTTAATGTGTGCAGCAAACCAACATGGCACAGGTATACCTATATAACAAACCTGCCCGTTGTGCACATGTACCCTAGAACTTAAAGTATAGTAATAATAAAAAAAGAAATGAATATCTGTTCATTACAAATTACCCAGTCTATAGTATTCTGTTATAGCAGCATAAAACAGATTAAGACACCAAAGATGCAGAACCCTGAACGGCAGCACACAACAATGCTTTATTTAGTTGATATTAGATAGCACTCCTAGATTTTGTCTTGATGTCCTTGTACCCTGTCTCCATGGTGCAGAGGTATCTTCTCCAAATAGCCGAGCATTCTGAACACTAATGTGCTGTTTTTCATTCCCTAGTTAGTATTCTCCCTGAATATGTAAAGCCAATTGGATATAGCTGCCTAGGGGCAATTATTAATACCCTTCTGAACTCAAATGAACAAATGACACAGACTTTATAACACAGGATATCCCTGAAATTCATATTCTACTAAAAATATTATGAGCTAATTATCGTGAAACTTACATTAAGTTTATTTATTTCTGGATGTCGCTGTTAGCTAAAAAATCTGGTGATCAGCAGTAACTTTATTCCATAATACTATTTGTCTAAATTCATGTGACTTTAAAAGTAATTTTTACCTTTACTTAGAGCACAATATATTTCTCAATTAAAATACTGTAGAATGCATCTCATAAAGAAAGTTTAATTTGTAAAATTCTGAGTAAAGGAATCAAATTTAGACCACAATAGAGTGGTGGGGTTCTCTTAGACACTTAGTCACCTAAGTGGAGAATATCAAAATGTTCTAACTTATGAGTAGATAGAGTACATGTTTGAAATTGAGCATGTTAGTCAGAGACCTGGAATTATTAAAGAAAAAATTGTATTTAAAAGTTTAATAAGAAGATTAAAAGGTCACATTTATCTCAAACAGTGTTGATATAAAAACTATACACTACATAATAGAAAACAGATGATAAGATTGTTTGTACATCACAATTACACAAATTCTACCACATTCAAACTCCCACAGGTGGGGCTGATAAAGGCAAATTGTATTCTTAAAACAGTTCTTGTAGGATACATTACATCTGGATGTTAAAATACTCTGATTCAATTATTTATCCATTAAACATGTATCTGTAAAAGAGCTTACCATATGGCAGGTGCTGTTCTCAATTCTGAGCATAGAGCATTGAGCAGACAGGAAGCAGGGGTTGGTGTGGGGAGGAGAGAATAAAAAAATACATAAGAATAATCTCAAATACCTCTAACTGTTATGAAAATAGCAAATCTAGGTGATATAATTGTGATAGAAAAAGAGATGGGACTTCAGATTGGGGATCAGAGAAGGTGTCTTTGAGAAATGACATTTGAGCTAAGACTTGTATGAAAAGTGCCAATCATGCCATAATATGGATTTAGAACACCAGGAAGAGGGAAAAGGTCATGCAAAGGACCTACTACCATGAGCTTGGGAATTTAAGACACAACAAGTATCAGGCAGGAGTATGATAAACAAGGTGAAAGTGGTATGATGTAATTTATAATTAGGATTCCCAGTGTCTAATAATGGCACTGTCCACGGATGAACGGGACAGTCTTGCTATTATTATCTATTGGGGTAAAATTAAAGGGACAAGGCAAAATATAACTGAAAACTATAAAGTTTTGTCTTTCCCATAACCATATGTTTGACACGTGCTGAGGAATAATATTTGTCTGAAAACAAAAACACTTTCAGGTCTCGAAGTCATAGTGATTTTATATTTAAGCTTTGCCTTGATCAAGAAATATCTGATGTGTGGATAAAGACAGCAAAAAGGTTGGAATCAGCAGACCCAGGTTCGAGTCCTGCTTTAAATATAAATTAGCTTTGCCTTGTGGTGTTGAATTGTGTTGTTTTGATCCATCTGAGCACAACTTATTATCTACAAAATATGGTAATAATTGTGAAGGTCAGTTGACATTTAGGAAGCTTAAGTTGGCCGGGCGCGGTGCCTCAAGCCTGTAATCCCAGCACTTTGGGAGGCCGAGACGGGCGGATCACGAGGTCAGGAGATCGAGACCATCCTGGCTAACACGGTGAAACCCCGTCTCTACTAAAAAAATACAAAAAATTAGGCGGGCGCCTGTAGTCCCAGCTACTGCGGAGGCTGAGGCAGCGTAAACCCGGGAGGCGGAGCTTGCAGTGAGCGGAGATCCGGCCACTGCACTCCAGCCCGGGCGACAGAGCGAGTCTCCATCTCAAACAAAACAAAAAAACAAACAAACAAACAAAAAATTATCTCAAACTTTAAAACAGTTATTGTAAAAATATTCCAAGAAGCATGATAAACATGCTTATTAGGAAGCTTAAGTCAGGGACAAGGATGGAAAAATTTATTACTGTGTAAAAGTTCAAATAGAATTTAGGGATGTGGCTTATGCATTTGTCTTAGTTTAGTAAAACAAATATGGTTAATGGAAACGGTATTGTTTCAACAAATCATTGGAATTTTCAATTCAGAAGTATAAAGTGGGAAGAGAAGGGTTGGCTCACACCTGTAATTCCAACACTTTGGAAGGCCGAGCAAGGAGGATTGCTTGAGCTCAGGAGTTCAAGACCAGCCTGGGCAACATGGCAAGACCTCATCTCTACTAAAAATTAAAAACATAAAACATAAAACAAAAAAATACTAGGCACACATGGTGGTGTGTGCCTATAATCCCAGCTATTTGAGAGGATGAGGCAGGAAGATCACTTGAGCCCAAGAGTATGAGGCTGCAATGAGCACTGCACTTCAGCCTGGGCAACACAGTAAGACCTTGTCTCAAAAAAAACAAAAACAAAACAGAATTTTGCTGTTAAGATTCAGAATTGGCCATCATAACTATCTGTAGGTACCAAAAGTATCTAGATCATGCTCTGGCTCTTCCATTTCAGTGTGATTCTCATTGTTGCAGCATTGATCTGATTTTATCTTTAGCCATTATTTTAGGGAAAAAAACAGATAATATCAAGGGCTATTTTCAGCCATGTTATAAGTACTTGACATATATTAAAATTTTGATCATCAAATGAAGGGGATAATTTCTCAATTATCTGAGGTATGTGTTTAACATGTTTTTTGTTGTGGTGGTAGGGTTTATTTTGTTTGTTTTGGAAATATTTTGGTCAGAATCTCCCCATACCCAATCTCATAGAATGTTTTGTCAGGTTCAATTAAAAGGAGAATGTAGGTGTCTAATTACTTCATATCTAATGAGGAATAAAAGTTAGAAGGCAAACAGCAATGTGTTAATTTGGAAAATGCTATTTTTCACATCGTGTTTTATACTTAATCACCATAGAGGGTATAGGTTTTCATCAGTGTACTACTGATTCCCACTATATTTTCTTAAGTGTAATTGTTTTAATGGTTCAACATTTAAGCAATACATAAAAATGGCTATGTAAGCTTCAAAACCTCACAGCATCCTTATAGCAGAAGATTCTAAGTGCAGAGTTATTAAAACTGCAAACTATTTGTTTTTAAGTTTATGGGAATCATTACCCATCATCTCATCTGTATTACATTTGTTTTTGAATAAAGATTAACATTTTTTTCCCAAGCCTTTGTCTATATTGTAATCATAGTGGGGAAATGGTATTTCAGACCTCAGATAAAAGCTTTATAGTGATTTCATGTGACAGAATTTTATCTAGGTTTCAAGGAACTCTAATAATAGCATTTACAATTCTTCTATGCAATTTCTTCTCTTCTTGTTACCATAGGAGTATGGAAAACACGTTCTTGGTTTAAAAAGCTAAAAGAAAAAAAAATCAGCAGTTTAATCTGAGTATTAGGAAAAGGATCACAAATCCTGCTATAGTATTTTGTATTTAAGCTAGTTTCTGTAAAGGCCCCTGACATGCCCCCTGGGAGCTAAATATTGACAAGCATGCTTTGGCAATCAAGATCAAGCTTGTTGAATTAACACAGCTCAAGTCTTGCATTGACACTATAACCCAACACTGAGAACTCTTATCTTACCCCATTTATTTTGGCTTTATAGGTGATACTGTATACTTGAATTAGGGATTTGCACTGTATCTTAAATGCTACAATTGTGGATTAATTTGATTTGAGAATATACTAGCCCTTATCATGTTCACAGTGGAAATTATAAATGAAGTGTAACATTCATTGTTTTCTCTCCCAGCATGGACCCAGAATGAAACTGCTGTAGACCTAAGTCTGATATTATCTTCTCTATCAGAAAATGTCTTATAATTTTCACCTCCTAAAATAAAGAAAAAGAAATAAGAAGAATTATATTGTTCTTTATATAGTTTCCGGTAAAAGAAAATGTATCCCAAACTGCTAATTCTTTAGAGGCTTTGTTCAGAAGTTAAGACAAAATATAGACCATAAAAGAAATAAAGTTTATTTTTCATTACTACTCTCAAAACTTTCGAATTTTAAAAAGCTAAAATTAATTGTCTTCAAGTTTTAGTGGAAAATGTAACCCATTTTTATTGTCCAGGAAGTTGAAGGATGAATTGTTAATTACTAGGAATAATAATGATAAAGGTGATGATGGTGATAAGAACTAACATGTATTAAGGGCTTACAGTGTGTTCAACCCTCTGTGGAGCATTTTATATGCAATCACTCATCTAACTCATATGAGATAGATACTTCCATTGGCCTCATTTCATATATGAGGAAACCAAGGCTCAAAGAATTTAAGGAGCTTATCTGGTCATTTCCAGTGTTGCCTAAAGATTACCTTTATTTTCTTTCCAATGTATATACCTACAGTCAAAGTAGTAACTAGACATTTCTCCTGCCCTTACGGAGCTCACACTTTAAAAGATGAGGCAGGTGGGTATTGTTATTATTCAAGATGTTGTTCCCACTCATGCTAGAGAGAACAAAAGAAAGGAATCTGGTGATTGAAGATGGTCTATGAGTGCTCCCCAAAGGATGTAATATTTGGTATTAGCCTCAACAAACAAAGAGAAGAAGGTAAAAAAAAAAAATTCAGGCAGTAGGAATAGCAGGAGAAATCACACAGAGGTGTGAATAATTGTGATATTTTCAAGAAACAGTAAATAGTTCAGTGTTTAAGGAGTTATCAGGTAGAAGTCACATGAATGATGAAAAAATCTTACTGAGTTTAAATGTCAGAAACACACTCACCAGCTGATGACCTCTGTAACTTCACTGTGCATGGAAGATAATGCCAAAAATCAGACTTCATAGAGCTATTATGAGGAATAAATTAGCTAATGTATGCCAAATGCCGGCCTAGCCTAAGTTCTCAATTCTAAAAACACAGTTTTATCTCTTAAGCAAATTCATACCCTTTGCTACCTTCAGAAGTAATTTTGGAACTGCCTTCTCAAACTATTTTCTTTAAGTAAAATAGCCATTTGGAACAATTTCCCTCCCAATTTTTCTGCTTGGCAAGTTAGGAGAGAGACACAAATTGGTCTTTTTAAAAGATGCATAGTCTTTTATCTTTTTCTCAGAGAAAGTCATCATAACTTCATCCACACTAGCAAGTGTCACTTGATACTTAATTTTCTCCTATTTGTGCAGTTGGATCTCTAAATTAATTTTGGATAGATGTGATTGCAGATACATATATTTACAATAAAGTATCTGTCATAAAAATAATGTATTCTAAAGTCAAAGATGTCCATCACAGTGCCCAGCACGTAGAGGCATTCATTAGCTCCCCTTCCCTTTCTTTCCTTTCAAATTTATATTAAAAGCTTTTTCTGAATCTACTTCGAAAATCTACACGGAAAGAGAACTCCAGACATTTTGCCAATGACTTGTTTGTCATGTGTTTGTCATACTTCTTCACAATTCTAAACTAAGTCTTTACAATCCAGCAACTATTTGCACCCCCATCTACAATTCAGTGATAATTTGCAAACTGTTTACTTATGGTGAACGATTATCTTTTTGTTCTGTGCAAACAATATATGTGTTGTCACTTGCATGCCTTCTTTGAAAACATTTCTGAAGTTTGATATGCCTGTGGTCCATTTATCTGATTTTGTACTTTAAATGCTTACTGCCTCCATGTACTTTCTGGAACTTGCCTTCTCTCTGAACTCCTTCTGGACTGTCTGCTACACTCCCCTGGCATTTAGATTTTGTACATTATATAGTTATGTTCAGTCTGCAGATCCTCTCTCCAGCAAAATATAACTCCATGTAGGTTAGGAATCTGATTTTTCTATCTATTTGATGCAGAGTGAAGTTTTGCTTTGGAAAATGAAAATCACCATGTGTTCTTTTGTTTTGTATTTGAGTGTTTTTGTTTGTTTGTTTCTACTAAACCACACATTCAATAAAGTTTATCCATGTAGCTTTATGGTAATTTTAAGACTTACACAAATATTTTTCAATTCTATACTTATACAATAAATTAATATCTTCCCAAGCAACACTTTTAGTAATTATTTAAATTTGTTACTCTTCAGATTAAATGACCTACAGCCATCACACCTCTCCAGAATACTTTCATTGTCGCTTTTGGCTACATCTCTATATTTTATTTGTTATAAATATGATAGTACAGAATACTATCATATAAATTTCATTACTAAAAAAAAATACAGAAATCTTAAAAACTAAATATTTAGAAACTGATGTAACTAGTTATAAAACCATAATTATATAAGAGAGTGTTCTTTTATAACAAGAAGTCTTCACATCTGTCATCCAGTGTTTTAATGCCTATAGTACTTATTAGCTGACTATTTCTATTATTACCATTTTACAAGCAAGTGCCATTCTTGAAACTGATTGATGTTTAGGAATAAAGCACATTTATTACATGTTGCCAACTTCAGAAGAGCAATCTTATAACCTACAGCGCTTTTTGAGAAGTGATGATACCTTATATTTCTGGAACTAATCACTGCTAAAGAAAGTAAAAAGGTGAAAACATAAATTTTTTTTCTTGTGAAGACCTTTCATTGCATTATATGCCATTCAACTATAAAGTGATTATAGTGTTTTATCTGCCAAGAATGACAGTGGTGAAAGGTAACTTTATGTTATATGTAAAGAGATGTGTACATATCTATCTGTCTATGTCAACCATTGTCCATATCATCTTCCAATTTCAGTTTGGCTAGTCTGACTTGTACAGATATAGAAGAAGGATGTAAATTGAAAGCAAAAATAAAAATCTTGTTGTATTTAAGCAAAATTGGTGATGTTAATATAATTGTTTTATTATTTCACTGCTTCTTCCAAATCATTATTGTACAGTTTTCATTCACTATTCTTTGAAGTTCTTGCCTCCATTATACCATCTTGACCTTATACACTGACTTTGCCTCCCATTATGCCACCTGATCTCATCCACTAATCCTAAGTCACTGCCCAACCTTGATTGAATACTTTGGTCCTTGGTCACTGGTCTTTCAACTGCTGCCTGTGGTCGCGGCTACTTAGGAGGCTGAGGCAGGAGGCGCACTTGAGCCCAGGGTTTCGAGGCTGCAATGAGCTATGATTGCACCACTGTACTCCAGCCTGGGTGAAAGAGCGAGACTCTGACTCAAAAATAATAATAATATTTTTAGTCAGTAAAACCCAGTTTGTGGTTACTATTAAGAGAGGGAAGGAGAATGTATACCAAGGTTTTTATGTTCCTAAAGTTCACACACAGTTTTCAATTGAATAACATTTTAGCAAACTCTTTCAAGTAGTCAGCATTGTCACAACCTTTTGAGCTTTAGGATCCTATTTATAAATAAGGCATTTATAGAATCCCATTTCTACAGTAATGGAGACACTGTGCATGGCAAACCAAAACATAAATAATAGGTTATATTTCATGTTTTTCTATTATTACTATACTTTAAGTTCTAGGGTACATGTGCACAACATGCAGGTTTGTTACGTATGTATACATGTGCCATGTTGGTGTGCTGCACCCATTAACTCATTATTTACATTAGGTATATCACCTAATGCTATCCCTCCCCCCTCCCCCCACCCCACAATAGGACCCAGTGTGTGATGTTCCCCTTCCTGTTTCCAAGTGACCTCATTGTTCAGTTCCCACCTATGAGTGAGAACATGCAGTGTTTGGTTTTCCGTTCTTGTGATAGTTTCCTCAGAATGATGGTTTCCAGCTGCATCCATGTCCCTACAAAGGACACAAACTCATCCTTTTTTATGGCTACATAGTATTCCATGGTGTATATGTGCCACATTTTCTTAATTCAGTCTGTCACTGATGGACATTTGGGTTGATTCCAAGTCTTTGCCATTGTGAATAGTGCCACAATAAACATACGTGTGCAAGTGCCTTTATAGCAGCATGACTTGTAATCCTTTGGGTATATCCCCAGTAATGGGATGGCTGGGTAAAATGGTATTTCTAGTTCTAGATCCTTGAGGAATCGCCACACTGTTTTCCACAATGGTTGAACTAGTTTACAGTCCCACCAACAGTGTAAAGGTGTTCCTATTTCTCCACATCTTCTCCAGCACCTGTTGTTTCCCGACTTTTTAATGATCGCCATTCTAACTGGTGTGAGATGGTATCTCATTGTGGTTTTGATTTGCATTTCTCTGATGGCCAGTGATGATGAGCATTTTTTCAAGTGTCTGTTGGCTGTATGAATGTCTTCTTTTGAGAAGTGTCTGTTCATATCCTTTGCCCACTTTTTGATGGGGTTGTTTTTTTCTTGTAAATTTGATTGAGCTCTTTATAGGTTCTGGATATTAGCCCTTTGTCAGATGAGTAGTTTGCAAAAATTTTCTCCCATTCTGTAGGTTGCCTGTTCACTCTAATGGTAGTTTCTTTTGGTGTGCAGAAGCTCTTTAGTTTAATTAGATCCCATTTGTCAATTTTGGCTTTTGTTGCCGTTGCTTTTGGTGTTTTAGACATGAAATCCTTGCCCATGCCTATGTCCTGAATGGTATTACCTAGGTTTCCTTCTAAGATTTTTATGGTTTTAGGTCTAACATTTAAGTCTCTACCAGAATCTCTGGGACACATTTAAAGCAGTGTGTAGAGGGAAATTTATAGCACTAAATGCCCACAAGAGAAAGCTGGAAAGATCTAAAATTGACATCCTAACATCACAATTAAAAGAACTAGAGAAGCAAGAGCAAACACATCCAAAAGCTATCAGAAGGCAAGAAATAACTAAGATCAGAGCAAAACTGAAGGAGATAGAGACACAAAAAAACCCTCCAAAAAATCAATGAATCCAGGAGCTGCTTTTTTGAAAAGATCAACAAAATTCATAGACCGCTAGGAAGACTAATAAAGAAGAAAAGAGAAAAGAATCAAATAGCTGCAATAAAAAATGATAAAGGGGATATCACCACCGACCCAACAGAAATACAAACCACCATCAGAGAATACTATAAACACCTCTACTCAAATAAACTAGAAAACCTGGAAGAAATGGATAATTTCCTGGACACTTACACTCTCCCAAGACTAAACCAGGAAGAAGTTGAATCCCTGAATAGACCAATAGCAGGCTCTGAAATTGAGGCAATAATTAATAGCCTACCAACCAAAAAAAGTCCAGGAACAGACAGATTCACAGTCTAATTCTACCAGAGGTACAAGGAGGAGTTAGTACCATTCCTTCTGAAACTATTTCAATCAACAGAAAAAAGAGGGAATCCTCCCTAACTCATTTTATGAGGCCAACATCATCCTGATACCAAAGCCTGACAGAGATACAACAAAAAAAGAGACTTTTATATTCATGTTTTTAAGTAGCTCAGCTGTTTTCCATCTGGTTAACCTCAGGTATTTACCCAAATTCAAATTTGTTATCCTCTAAATTCTTTAAAAAGTATCACAATAAATGGCATTAACCTGAGTCCTCTTGACACCATGGACCCTTTTACTCTGTATTCTGTATTTTTAATTAGTCACAAAGCTTTATATAGTCCATCTCTGACTGTGAATGAAATCTTTTATGTCATTTTCTATCTTATATAGGCTTGATTTAGTCCAAGCTGTTGTGTTTATAGACAATTCTTAAATGACCATCTGCTAATCACTTTCACTCTCTTCTCCTTCTGGTCCTTATGCAACACCACCATCATATACAAAGTCTAAAATACAATCTTATCTGGTAACTACCTTGCTCAAGATTCTCAGAGGCCCTCTCACTTCTGTAAGAAAGTGTCCAAAATGCTGAATGCAGAGTATAGGACCCTTCACAAACAGGCCTCACTGTATCTCTGCCTTAGTTTGAGTTCTTACAAAAGCAAAGCCTGAAGACAAGGACTTGGATGCAAGTGGCCTATTTGGGAGTTGATCTCAGGAAATAAACATCAGGGAGGAGGAAATATGAGACAAAGAAGGAGCAAAAGGCAACTTAAGCCGGTATTACTTTGAGATCACAATTATGAACTCCTAGGAAGTGTGCAGAGGCCTTACAGAATGGTCCCCCTGAAGGATGGAAGGCAGGAGCAGCCTAAGGGCTGTCCCTGAAAGTATTCACTCGCCTGTACGGCTTGGATACACAGCCTTAGTAGGCTCTTGTGGTGGCAACAGAGGCCCTGGGACAGGGGGTACAAAGAAGTTTAGCAAAGCATGAGGTGGGGCTTTGTTTCCTTGGGGTCAGTCAGAGCTAACATGGAACTGACTAGAACAGCTGCTGTTGAATTAGAGGTGGTCAGGGAGGCTGTGGTGTGTATCCCAGAAACACCTGCCGCACTCTCCATCTAGCTTGTCTCCTTCGTCTCCCTCCTAATCCATCCTCTGGGCCCTACTACACACCTAACATTCCAACGAGATCTTTATCCTTTTGCTCATGCAGTTATCTGTGATTCCCTCCATTCCTTCTCTGCCTTCTAAAATGCTAGTTATCCTTTAAGACATAGTTCATATTTCATCTTCAAGTAAAGATGACCCAACTAGACAAAGTATAATACACTTTTCTCTGACTCGTCATGATCATTTTCTAAGGTTTACCGGAGTCATTAATATACATTATAATAAGTTATTTATATATTCATTTAGCTACAGTGTAAATTTCTTAAAGACAGGGATAATGTCTAACTCCTGTTTATGTCACTACCTCCAAACATAATGGCAGCTTCATAGCTGGCATTCAATAAATGTCTACTTATTTAATGAATGAAAATATTTCGTTTTTAATATGTAGTTTAAATTTGCATAAAAATTAATTTTAAATTTAGACTTTTTTCCAATTGATAGTATGAAACTTTTCTTAAGTTGCAAAAAGACTGGGAAGATATACCTGTATCATATATATACACATATACATACACAACTATATATACACACATATACATATATACACACATATATATATGCACACTATATAGAAATATGGTATATGTATATTTACATAATTCTCCCTCTCTCTCTCTCTCTATATATATATATATATATATACACACACACACTTTAGTACCAGTAGTTAATATGCTCTCAGAAAATACATTTCAGGTGTCAATTATAAAAATATAGGTCTCATTTATGTAGTATAAATAAATATCAATGTTTTACTAGTTGGAGTAGTTTGGATTCTAATAACAAGATAGCAAATATAGAGATTTTATAAATAGGTGAGTATATAGTATATTTTAATATTATCCAACCTATTAGTTTTTTAATTATGTCACTTTTTTGTTCTGTACATTCCATAATTTTATAACAATTTAGTTTTCTCCTTTGAAATGCCAAATGTTCTAATAAAAAATTATCTCAGAATTTTTCTTTCCATTGTGGTATGTTAAAAGCACTTTTTGTGTATGTCACAGTGCACTTAGTCTTCTGATTTCCTTTTACCGATTTTTGGCTTTGTGATTTCCAAAGGAACTGGTTGGTAATCATTGTGTGGTATGAAGTGGGAAAGTGGGTGGGCAGTGGAAGGGTGTAGATATTTTAAAGTCTGGTTTGTGGACAAGGATGTGTATTACAGATAGACTACATGATTTTACATCATATGTTCCAATTATTGACATATTTATAAAATTATAAAGACTGAGGGACTTTAAGCAATCCACACTTAATTTTGTTCTTAGTGCTAAGGTGTCTGAGGAAAGGGGAGAGGTAAGATAAACATGGGAGATAAAGGAAAGAAGAGATGTTAGAGAAATAAGAGGAGAGGTATGTTAGTCTGTTCTCACACTGCTAATAAAGATATACCTGAGACTGAATAATTTATACAGGAATGAGGTTTAATGGACTCACAGTTCCACATGGCTGGGGAGGCCTCACAATCATGGTGGAAGGCAAGGAGGAGCAAGTCACATCTTACATGGATGACAGCAGGCAAAGAGAGAGCTTATACAGGGGAACTCCCCCTTATGAAACCATCAGATCTCATGAGATTTATACATTATCATGAGAACAGAATGAGAAAGACGCACCCCCATGATTCAATTACCTCCCACCAGGTCCCTCCCACAACACATGGGAACGGTGGGAGCTACAATTCAAGATGAAATTTGAGTGGGGACGCAGCCAAACTGTATCAAGAGGGAACTATAAAAGAAAGAGAGAAGGAAGGATGAGGAAGGGAGGGAGAGAGAAGCTTGAAAGCAATACACCATTGTTTCAGAATATAAAGACTACTGTTATTGGGTATGCTTAACAATGGAAATGTTTTACCAGCGCTTTTATTAGGGGGCAATAAAAGACATCCTGGAGGGAAATAATTCAGTCACTTTCAGACGTTCCCACTTCAACCATAGGCCTTCAACTTTTGGTAGGAACATGAAGTCTTAAAATAGGCAAAACTGAAAGCTGTCATAATCAACTATCAACAGTCATTAGTCAATACCAATTTCTTATAGAAATAGCATTAATTCTTTTCATCTAGGAGATCTTGTTTATAAAGGAGAGAAATTGTTACCCATTTGGGCTGACCCTGCCTGAAAATGAAATGATGAACTCGACTTCTCAAGCCCACATGACTTCTAGAGTATGAGACAGTCTGCTATTCTGCTGCTGAAAGTCGCAACCTAGCACAGGGATGAGGAACATGGACTCTGGCACTAACTACTTGGGGTAAAATCCTGGTGCCACCACTTACCAGTTTTCCGTGGTTAGATTACTCAACCACTCTGGATTTGTTTTCCCATTAAAAAAAAAAAGGCGGAAATAAAAATACCTACCCCTCTGTATTAGTCCGTTTTCACGCTGCTGATAAAGACATACCCAAGACTGGGCAATTTACAAAAGAAAGAGGTTTAATGGACTTACAGTTCCACGTGGCTGGGGAAGCCTCACAATCACGGCAGAAGGCAAAGAGGAGTAAGTCACGTCTTACATGAATGGCAGCAGGCAAAGAGAGAGAACTTGTGCAGGGGAACTCCTCTTTATAAAACCATCAGATCTCTTGAGACTTACTATCATGAGAATAGCAGGGAAAGACCTGCCCCCATTATTTAATTACCTCCCACTGGGTCCCTCCCACAACATGTGGGAATACAAGATGAGATTTGCGTGGGGACACAGCCAAACCATATCACCCTCCTAAACATTGTGAAGATTAAATTACTTAATATTTGTATAACACTTACACTAGAGTTTGTCATATAGGAAGCACTGTATAAGTGTATGCACTGACACTTACGAAACTAGGCCTTTGTCTCTGAAGCTTTGCTCCCTGAAGACTTTGGTTACATGAGGCTTCTCTAATAAGTGGAGACATAAAATAAAACATATATTATCTTTGCAGAAATACCCCAAACTGCATTTCATTCATAATTTGACTCTCAGGCATGCCCTAAACTCTCAGAATGACTTAAGATAAATGTGATGTCTAAATGAAGCCAATGGACGTGGTGATGACGAACAGTTTACCACATCCACAGAGCTTTTACCAGATGTTAAGCATCAAACCTCCTCTTCTACCTTCTGATCTGAACTTCCACATACCAAAGCTCTAGCATCAAAACTTCGGTTTTATCTTCTGTGTCTTGGCCTCTTGACATACACTTAGCAAATGAGATCTTTTCTTCTTGTCTGGGTAAGTCTTCTGAAGTAGAGAGTGTTGAAATAAATGGCTTATGACATGTATAGCGTTGAAATAAACGTTTATTTTAACACTTCATAAGTCATGAGCCATTTATTTTAACACTTTTCACTTGAAGTGTTTAAATAATAGGTTTTATACAGGGATGTGTCATCCACTCTGTTTAATGTAAAAGTGAATATGTAAATACATCCATCTATCTAATCTGGATTTTACACCCTTTGGCTGCCAAACAGCCTGGTTGCCATAGTTTCTGGAGTAACCTGAAATTAAATTTTCTTCTCTTTCTCTTTCTGTTGATAGGTAATTTGATGGTACATAAGGTGATTGGACATCACTCCATTAATGGACAAATGGTTAAATACAGTTGTTTTTTTTTTCCAGAAATCTAAAAAAGTGTCAACAAAGACCAGAGTTGACAGTTAAATGCTTTCTTAACTAGAACAGCTTTTACTAGAAAATGTCAGGATTTTTCCTTTCATTTTTAGAATTAATAGCAACTTGTTGCAGGGTTATTTTTGAGCATTCATACAAATAAGTATGTATATAAAAAGCATATATACAGTGCAATGCCTGCAGTCAATAGGTACATACAAATATCAACTTCTTTAAGGAAGGCAAAAAGTTTGGGAAAAACGGCACTAGTTTGGGAGTCAACATATTGGGGTAGAATCTGAGACCTTACAGTTACTCTTGTAAGGACAAGATATTTCACAAGTTTTAGCATAAAAAGTGATCACTCCTGGAGATTCTGTGAGATTTAGATAAAATAACATAAGTAATATTAATAAAAAGGCTTAATAGAGTGCTTTGTGCATATTTAGGTCGTTCAACAAAGGATAGTTATTGTTATTGCTATTACTCGTTGGTAGGAAATGGCAATTAATTAAAACAGCTACTAATGTTATATTTTTAAGAATTATTTTCAATATTCACAAGTTTGTGGCCTTGTTTTTCCCAGATAATATAGGTAAACTGATATTTTTGTAAGAGCAAGAAGAATCCGAGTGTTATATAGGGGAAACTTAAAAATAAAGGTTTATTTTTGAATGATCTTACAGAAAAGTTGAAAAGGTAGTGTAGAGAATCCCTATATGCTTCTCATCCAATTTACCCTGTCTAATTACAAGGAGTATTTTAAGAATTTGCCAAAGTAATGCCTTGTGTTGGAATGGTTTTTGTGCCAAAACCTGAATTTAAATGCTAATAGTGTTGGGAAATGAATGGAACAAAAACATTGTGAGATGGAGGATGAGAATGGCACAAGGAAAAGATGCCAAGAGAAGGGAAATTAAAGGGAAACACTTAGCAAAACCTTAGCTCTCACAAAGACTTCTCATTTTTCCATACATAAAACAATACCCTCACATATCTGAGTCTATTGAAAGACTTAGTTGAGACATGAAAGGGCAAATGTTTGCTTTTGCTTTCAGGTACTAAAAAATCTTTTAAAGAATAATTAAAAGCTGAGAAGTAAAAATGCTCCAGAAAGAATACAAATACTGGCATTCGTTTTCCATTTGACATTTTCCAATGTCTATAAATGCTATTGATTTCAAATTCTAAATTATTTCACTTCTGAACACGCCTTGTAGAATTATTACAGTGCTATTTGTGTGGGCTTGTAATCATTGATTGTGACATTATACTCTCCATAAATGTGCCATTGTGAATAATTAAACTTGTTAGTATTTTGTTTGCCTACAGCCTTTAGAGTGATAGCCCTTTTTTGGCAATCATAATATGTTTCTCTAGTTCAGTTTCTGCTGGATATGGGAAATACATCTTTTTTTTCTGAAACTTTTCAATACATTTCCATTTGCAAATTTTAAATTTTAAGAACTGCTTCATAATATATTCAGCATTTCGTAAATTAGAATTCTGGGAGTCTTATGATTTGTATTTCAAAGTTTATAAATAAATAATCTTCTAGAATGAAAACAGATCTTTTTTCATACCAGTTACTGGCTATGAAAACACTTGCCTAGAGTAAAACAAATATTAGTGTTCCAAAAAAAAATACATTGTGACCGTTGGCCCTATTTACACTGGATTGTAAATATACTTGAAAAAATCTGAAAGTGTTATAGTTTAATATGATTTCTGTTGACTTCTGCACAATTACAAAGAGTCTCTGAGCTCTGTTGAGAAAAACAGTATATAGCGATTTTGGCAAAGGTTACTAAAATATGTCACTCCCCTCGAGGCATGGAAACCATGCTCTAGCTCTGCCTCTGTAACTAGATTTAACATATCTGTGATGCTGAATGGCCAAATCTGAATGGTCGAATGCTGTTTGGAATCATTATACACAATTTAAGCACTTGGACGATGAGACACTTATGTCAACAATATAAATTGGAAAAAAAACAAAAACAAGGAAGAACATCTATGAATGTGGAAAAATATATGCATCACATTTTGCTTAGATATGTGCAGTAGATACAGACTATATATCCTTTCCCTACCAAGTTGGTCCTGACAATGGACTGTCTCCTCTTCTTGCAAATGGAACCATTTGGCAATCAGTTGAGTCATCCAGGGTTGCACACTGGCCAATTTGCCTGCATATCCATGCCAGTAGACAAAGTAATGACCTCAATTTGACAAGAGCCTGAAATTTCATCAGAAAACATTAAAGATTGGAAAAGTAGCCAATAGAGAAAGGATATTTCATTACAAACCCATCATAGACTTGACATAACTATGAGCCAAATATTCCTTAAAGATTCAGCTGGGAAGTTAAATTTATGACTACAAGGTTTTAATAGGAATAACACCCCTGAGTGCCTCCTCTCTTGTTTTGGAGAGGTAAAGATACACTCAAATACCAATTTGGACCTAAAGTGTAGAAACAGACATTCTCATTATATGTTAACAATATTTGTGATCAGTTGATGGCATTTTTTGAAATTTGGCTCTGGGGTCTTACTTAGCACTATAGTCAGCAAAGGGCCAAACTGCTTTTGTGGCTGGCTGAAGCTGTGCCTTTCTAAATAGAGTGATTTTTAGCATGCCTGGCTAATTCAAGAGTTATGATTTAGAGGTATAGTCTAGCCGTAATACCTGTCTTTACATGTGCATCATTTTGTACTCCATGTGTCCTTATTCTCAGTGACTAGTGATTTATCACTGACAATGTGTGTGTGTGTGTGTGTATGTTTGTATGTATGTGCTTATATGTGATATATGTGGCTTCTTTAAAAGCATTGCTCTCTAGAAAATTTCATGGAGATTACAAACATTAACAAGGGCAACACCACCATAAAAATTGCTCTCACTGGGTCATCTAAGTTGACATTGATTTACCTTCCATGATGTACTATTCACCTTTATAATATAAGCTCACAGCTTCATTTCTTTTCTTTTTCCTTTTTTTTTTCTTTCTTTTTTTTTTTTTTTTTTTTTTTTGCGGCGGGGGACAGAGTTTCGCTCTTGTCAGCCAGGCGGAAGTGCAATGGTGTGATCTCGGCTTACTCTGCCTCCCAGGTTCAAGCGATTCTCCTGCCTCAGCCTTCCGAGTAGTTGGAAAGGCACCCGCCACCATGATTTTTGTATTTTTACTGAAGATGGGTTTTCGCCATGTTGGCCAGGCTGGTCTTGAACTCCTGACCTCAGGTGATGCACCTGCCTTGGCCTCCCTAAGGGATTACAGGCATGAGCCACAGCACCCTGCCACAGATTCATTTTCTTTTCTTTCTCTTTCTCTTTTTCTTTTTCTTTTCTTTTACTTTTTTTTTTTTTTTTTTTTTTTTTTTTTTTTTTTTTTTGATATGGAGTCTCGCTCTGTTTCCCAGGCTGGAGTGCAGTGGCATGATCTCTGCTCACTGCAAGCTCCGCCTCCCGGGTTCGCGCCATTCTCCTGCCTCAGCTCCCGTTGTAACTGGGACTACAGGCGCCCGGCTAATTTTTTGTATTTTTAGTAGAGACAGGGTTTCACCGTGTTAGCCAGAATGGTCTCAATCTCCTTACCTCGTGATCCTCCCGCCTCGGCCTCCCAAAGTGCTGGGATTACAGGCGTGAGCCACCGCGCCCGGCCTCACAGATTCATTTTCTATTTGCAAATGGGAAGATGTCCTCATATTTTGTAAAATGAAGTATTTGAAAGATTCTCACCACCAAAAGAATTTTTTAGAAGTGGATTCATGTAGGAGATGCTCACTTTTGAGATGGGCGTTTTGCTACTTCCTATTTATGTATTCATATATTTTTATTTTTAATGAAGTGTAGTTCAATACAACATATTGCACAGATATTATATCTGTTCACCTAAGTTAGCTTACAGAATGGTACACATCTGTAGTGACACAATGTGAAACAAGATAGAGGGTATTTCCTTCACACCAGAAAGTTCTCTTGGGTTGCTTGGTAGTCAGTTTCTCCATCTCCAGCTGAGACTTTTACCACCATAGATTCTTTTTATCTGTACTAAAACTTCATATAAATAGTATTCATTTGATTCTCTCTTTCTCTTTCTTACCTTTCTTCCCTGCTTACCTCCATGTGTGTGTGAGTAGGGGACATGTCTGGCCTCATGTGCTCAATATAATTTTTAAAATAATATTGTCACATTTATCAGTAGAAATTTCATTTTTATTGCTAGTCGTTTTCATTCTATTAATTGACTAAAATTTGTTTATCCATTCTCCAGTTAATGGATATTTCGGTTGTTTCCAGTTTTGAGCTGTTATGGGTAAGGTTGTCATAAACATTTTTGTGCATATACTTTTTTAGTCTTGTTTTCACTGTTGAGTGAATATCTAGGAAAGAAATTGCTGGGTGATAGGATAGATGTATGTGACTTTTTATAGAAACTGTCAAACAATTATCCAAAGTGATTTATCTTTTTTTATTTTTTAATTTATAGTTTGTTTATTTATTTATTTATTTATTTTGAGACAGAGTCTTGCATTGTCGCCTGGGCTGGAATGCAATGGCATGATCTCAGCTCACTGCAACCTCCGCCTCCCCTGTTCATGTGATTCTCCTGCCTCAACCTCCTGAGTAGCTGGGATTACAGGCGTGTGCCACCACACCCGGCTTATTTTTTGTATTTTTAGTAGAGACAGGGTTTCACTATATTGGACAGACTGGTCAAACTCTTGACCTCGTGATCCGCCCGCCTTGGCCTCCCGAAGTGCTGGGATTACAAGCGTGAGCCACTGTGCCTGGCTGTGATTTATCATTTTATACTCCTTCCAGCAGCATACGAGAGTTTGTTTTGTTCCACATTGCCATCAACATTTGCTGTTATCAGTCTTTTGGATTTTTAGCCATTCCCGTGGACCTAAAATGGTATCTCATAGTGATTTTAATTTTGAGTTCCCTGATCATTTGTATGTCATTTTTTAAAGTATTGTTCAAGTATTTTGTCTATTGTAATCTTTTAACTGTTGGTTTCTAGTTCTTTATATATTTTGGTTATGAGTTCTTTTTAAAATATATGTGTGTGAATATACTTTTTTCTAGACTTTGGCTTCTTTATTTTCTTAATGATGTCTTTTTTTGAAGTCCAGTTTATCAATTTTTTAAAAAATTAGTCATTGCTTTTAACATCCTTTCCATGAAATTTTTGCCTAATTCAGGGTTACAGAAATAGTCTCCTTTTGTTCTCCCTAGGAACTTTATGGTTTCAAGTTTTACATTTAGATTTACAATTCATCTTGAATCTTTAAAAAAACTGTGTATGAAGTGAGGTAGAGGCCATAGTTTCGTTTCTTTTCCTTTCTTTTCTTTTCTTTTCTTTTTCTCCCCTTCCTCTTAAAAATATCCTGCTTTTCTCACACCATTTGTTAGAATGATTTCCCCTCATTGAACTGACTTCCTCCCTTGGTCAAAAATTAATTGGCCTTATCTGTGGGACTGCATCAAGACTCCGTTCTCTTTCACTTACTTGTCATATATTCTAATGTCATTGTCTTTATTATTATAAATTTAAAGCAAGTCCTAAAGTGAAATCGTGTCCTTGAGTTATTTTCTTTCCTGATTGTTTTGGCTAATCTACATCCTTTGTATTTTTTAATAACATTAAGAATCAGCTTATCAGTTTCTTCAAATAAACCTTTTTAGATTTCTGTTTTGGGTTGTGTTGAATCTAAAGATCAATTTGGTGAAGTTTAACATCTTAACAGTATTGAGTCAACAAGTCTATGAATATGATGTGTCTCTCTATTTTCTTAAGTATCATCAATTTTTCTCAGAAATATTTTACAAAATATTTTTAGTGTAGAGATCTTACATATCTTTTCTAAATGTACTCCTATTTGTTGCTTTTTGGTGCTATTGGGAATATTATTTTTTAACTTTCTAATTGCTTCTTATGAGTATATGGAATAGAAAGTATAAACAGTATATAGAGAAAGAATTTTTTAACATTAAATCTGATTTTAGCTATAGGTTTTTTAATAGATGTTCTTTGTCAGATTGAGGATAGTCTCACCCTTGTTTTCCTTACAGTTCTCATCATGGATGGATTTCAGATTTTCCTGTGTGCACTTTCTGTACCCTTTTGAGATACTCATATGGCTTTTCTCTTTTATTCAGTTCATTGGTGAATTACGTTAATTGATTTTCAAATGTTAAAGCATTTATTAGTCCACTTCACACTGACATACACGAGACTTGGCAATTTCCAAAGAAAGAGGTTTAATTGGACTCACAGATCCATGTGGCTGGGGAGGCCTTGCAATCATGGTGGAAGGCAAGGAGGAGCAAGTGACGTGACATCTTACATGGATGGCAGCAGACAAACAGAGAGCTTGTGCAGGGCAACTCCCATTTTTAAAACCATCAGATCTCATTCACTATCACAAGAATAGCACAGGAAAGGCTCGCCCCCATAATCCAATCACCTCCCACTGGGTTCCTCCCATAACATGTGGGAACTGTGGGAGTTACAATTCAAGACAGGGTTTGGGTGGGGACACAGCCAAACCATATCAAATTACGTTCGTATTCCTGGGATAAACTTTATTTGATCATGATGCTCTACACCTTTTATATATTGCTGAATTTGTTTAATACAAATATTTGGGTTTATGGATGTTGGCCTATAATTTTACTTTCCTTTAATTTATTTGTCAGGTTTCAATATCAGGATTATGCTGGCTTTATAAAATGAGTTGAGATTGTCTTGTTTTTCCTGTTTGTGTAAGATTTTCGAGTTTGTGTAAGATTGGTATTATTTCTTCCTTTAGTTTAATAGAATTTACCAGTGAAGCCATCTGGGCTCGCAATTTGCTTTGTGAAAATGTTTTTTATGTCCTCTTTTATTTCACTGAGCAGTGGTTTGTAGTTCTCCTTGAAGAGGTCCTTTACATCCCTTGTAAGTTGGATTCCTAGGTATTTTATTCTCTTTGAAGCAATTGTGAATGGAAGTT
>NC_037668.1:125278237-125473237 GCF_003255815.1 Theropithecus gelada | reverse complement strand
AATGGTCTGAGATTTATACCTAATTGGTTGGACTTATTCTGTGTTCTCATAGCATCAGGCCCTACTGATACTAGTTTTCTTAGGCAAAAACAATCCAAAGTTGGTCCTTTTTGTAATTGCTGCATAGTTACTTCTCAATAATAACTGAAAATGGGAACTTTCATGTCACAGAGACTTTATTTTTAATCATAGTACATCCTTTTTAAACTATGTGACACTAGGCAAGTCATTTATTCAATTTGAGCTTCTCCTTCTTTATGTACAAAATAGAGAGGACAGCGCCTAGCTTCAGAGTTATAATTAAAGTACACAGTGTACATGAAACCCCTGCCTCAGTGTCTGCATGTGGAAATCACTCTATGAATGAGTGATCCTACTCATTCCACTAACAGTGGCTGACACTTTCAGAACGGAGAATGGCTCTCTTTGGTGAATATTATTAATTCTCTTGCTAAAAATAAATGCCTGGCACTTGCTAGGTACTGAGTTATTTAATATGAATCCACTAGGAACATATTGAATGCATTATGAAGCAGATAAACATAGCTATGAAGATATGAAGACTTGGAGAAAATATGAAAAATTCAACTAAAATTAAAACATTTTCAGAAGAAAATTTTTAGCTTTTCTAAAAACACTAAAATAAACTCAAATAATCAACTTTATTTTTTCCCTTCCTTCTCTTTAAATTATGTATCTCTACGTATAACCCTAGATCTTTTTAGTACTTCAGTTTCTGGTTGAATTATGCAAATATTCTCAGAGGACTCTAATCCATGTGTAAAGATATTATTTTTAAATAGCTGTGTCTCATGTATTTATTAGTATATTAACTTCATTAACATTTTACACTTGTTTTAGTAAAGCATAAATTTGTTGGTGCTTCATTTATACGTAGTTTATAAAAATCAATCTCTCACCTCCTAAATCCTTGAAATTCTTGATTTACTAATTTTTTTTCTTTTGGATGATGCTAAAACTATTAACAATTAGACAGTCAAGGTTCAATTTCTAATGAATTTGTTATCCACTTAATTCATTATATTTTAATTAATGTAAGCAAATTAAAACTACATTTTCTTTTTGCATACACAGTGAGCACGAATGAGTATTATAACCCAATTTCTGTTTTATTGCCAGCCAGAACTATTATCAGGGAGTTTATTGTGGACTTAGTTCTAACAATTAATTGTGTAACAGTCGCTGTCCTAGGAGTCAAATGATTAGGGGAAAAAAAACAAACAGAATTAAACTCAATTATTCAAAATTCCAGTTATTTAGCATATGTCCCACACTCTCTTGCTCATTAAAAAAATCCTTTCTTCTTCAAGGATTTAGTCATGCGAAGTACATCTCTGCCTCCTTTTCACCAATAAACTTGAGTTCAGATATTGTCATTAAAATCCATGTACATTTTGCTTCTCAAAAAAAAATTCTTAAATATATTGATGTCAGACTTTGAGACTTTTTTCCTTTGGAGTCAAAGTAATCTTCTTCAACATTATGACACTGCTAAATGGCAGCTGTTAGGAAAAGAGAAAAAGGAGGGGATGTGTGTGGTCCTCTTAAGGTTTCAGAGGATAAAGTTCTGTCATCATAGGCATCATGCTTTTGTCTCCAATTTAAAAATTGGTTTTAATTGCATCACTAAACACACAAGAACACAGAAGGTAATGTCAAAGTAAACTACATAAATGCTGCCTCTGAAAGCAATTGTCCTTGAGGGTAGTACAAATTATAACAGCAAACACTTCAACAATTTTTATTATGTAAAATAATAAAAATGGCCTTTTAATAATTTTATAATAATAATAAATGGCCTTTTATATATTATGTAATTTATTCTTCAAAACAGTTCTATGAAGATGTTATTATATTTTTTATTATTTTATAGATGACAAAATTGAGATTCAGTAAGATTTAAAATGTTTCACAAAGTCACACAGCTTATAAATGGAACTTAAGATTTGAACCTCAGCAGTTGACCCAGTTGTCTGTCTGATGTTGGTAGCTAGTTCATCCTCAAATTGCCTTCTTGATAGAATTCATATTAATAGTATTTATAAAATGTATAATGCTCTAACAAATGTGAATTGTTTCTAATGGAATACTGGTAGAGAATGAGTAACTGGATTCAAATTATTACCTTGAAATAACCTACTACAACAGTAAGACCTGGTGTTTTGTGAGTCAGGCGTACATATATAGTTAGGACACAAACTGATGAACCAGGAAAAAAAAGCCATAGGTGCTTAAAAAATATTTTGTGGATAGACAGATGAATGGATAAATGAAGATTGAGTAAGGAACCTGATTGTCATAATACATTAATACACACATATCAATATGTAATACTATAGCCAATGATAGGGTTTCTGAAATTGTATTTAAAATGATATCTGACAAACGAGAGTTCATTTTCTTAAGAAAAATACTTTTCACCAAAATCAGATTGATTAACAATTCAAAATCTCTGGATTACTAAAATGTTTTTCTAAAACATGAATCAATCCAAAAATGTTCTGTATAGTTTATCTAAGACGATCTATGAATTCAACACACTGATTTGTATTTTAAATTGTGACTACATGGAGGGCCTAGATTGATTAGAGACCAAAAGTTACAGTTCAGTCTAGTCCACCAGGAGAGCCACATAATGCAAATCAAAGTTCCTGGTAGCAATGTTGCAACTCATAAGTCCAGTTTATTTTTTGTTTGTTTGTTCGAACCTGCAGCTTGTTTCAAAACGTAGGAACTCAGTGGCTTGATTTTTATTGGAGGATTCCACACAGTTGAAGCAGAATGACTTGATGTAACTGAATTCCCCATTAGCTTCAACTGGCCACCCCATGTAGATGAGGGCTTAATTTAAATTGCGTGTTACCTATTAGTTCATTTAAGTGTATAGGATTTCAATTTCTTGATTTAAACCTTGTTGTTTCCTTAAGGATAGAGCCCGTATACACAGTCCTTGAACTTCTCACACTGGCTTCTTCCTCCCTAGTCTTTGGTTTAAAATCATTAATCGCTGTAGCAGTGACAGAATTTTAAAAGACCTTTATCTCAATAAATGTAATTCAGAAAGTCTTTATGATTTTAATTGGCATATGTACAATTTTGTATGGCATTGATATATGTATTTTTTTTAAACCAAAAGTTTTATTTTTATCTTGAACCTATTATTATTTCATTTGTCATTTTAAAACTAAAAATGAATTCTGTATAACAATTTAGAAAGATCTAGTTTCCTTCTAGAAACCATTCTTAGTGGGTGAAGTCATTCTTAAAACCTATTCCCCATAAAAATGCTGAGAACAGGTAGATTATATTTCATATTAAATCAGTTGAGCTATAAAAAAATCAAATTGGGTTTATAATGGAAATAAAAACTGACTTTACTATAGTCCAGCAACAGAGAGATCATTTCTTCATTTTTTGGATCTCATTTCCTCAGAGAACACAGTTACTCTTAAATTTTAAAAAAATACTTTTATTTTTGAATTGTTTTTCTGTTCATTAGGTACATTATAAAAATTCTTAGAAAGGAATAAAAACATAAATTAGAAAATGTCTTATTGACCTAATTGAACATCTTCAAATGCCAATAAGAATTTGCTGATTTGTTTAACACATGTGTAGTAATGTTGCCCTTTAAGTGTCACTGGTTGATTTTTCAAAGCTGTGTTGCCATTTTATGTCCATTAATATCATTTGGAATATGTGGCCAAATCCCTGTATACCACTTTGAAATTTTACCCCTTACTGTTAATGATAGTCTTCTAACAGTGGAGATAGAAATAAATTATTTATCTACTTAGCTCAAATTTACTCTCTTGGGTCAACTAAATAAGGGAGAAAAAAAAACAATATTTCTTTATTACTTCAAAGTAGTGTGTATGTAAAGAAGCCATTGGGTTAATATGTATTGACTGTGTCAGTTATATTGTGCGGAGACAGCTGTGTGTCTATCAAAAAGTTTGTTATAGATTTCTTTAAAAATGCCTTCCTTTAACTTTTATTGTTATGTAGATTTTTTTGTATAACTAAAGATGTGTATATACATATGTGTGTTTTTGTATTCTCACTATAAATTCTGTCCACTATTAGCCTCTTTATGGTTAAAACATAAAAACTGTGAGGAATCACTGATAGATAATATAGAATTAGAATCTTAATGTCCATTTTCTAATTTGCGCAACTTAACACTTTGTATTCAAAATGTCTGTTATGAATTTTGAAGTGTCAGTACTCAATATTCCTAACTAAGAAATACTATAGTAATATGTAGAGGAAGATGTTTTAGGTGTGGGAGCCACAAGTAGACATTTCCACAAACATTTTTGTGTTGAGTACAAAAGCATTAGTCGTGAAAAGGTTCGATTTTATCTGAAACAGATATGAACAGGATAAAAAGAAAGCCACCTATATTTTCTTTTCTTTTCTTTCATTTTATTTTATTTTTATTTTTTTGAGATGGAATCTTGCTCTTGTTGCCCAGGCTGGAGTGCAGTGGCGCGATCTCAGCTCACTGCAGCCTTTGCCTCCCGGGTTCCAGCGATTCTCCTGCCTCAGCCTCCCAGGTAGCTAGGATTACAGGTGCGTGCCACCACGTCCAGATAATTTTTGTATTTTTTAGTAGAGATGGGGCTTCACCATCTTGGCCAGGCTGGTCTCAAACTCCTGATCTCAGGTGATCCATCTGCCTCGGTCTCCCAGAGTGCTAGGATTACAGGTGTGAGCCACCACTCCCAGGCTCTTTTTTAGACTTTATTTTTTAGAGCAGTTTAGGTTCACAGCAAAATTGAGAATAAGGTACACAGATATTCAGTATATACACCGCTTCAACACATGCATGACCTCCTTCATTATCAACATTCCCCACTAGAGTGATACATTTGTTATAATCGATGAACTTGCATTGACACATACAGCCTAACCACCCAAAGTCCAAACTTTACAATAGGTTTCACATTTGGTGTTGTGCATCCTACGAGTGTAACAGATACATTCTCTAAGTGGGTTTTTTGTGTGTGTAAATGTATAACAACATGCATCTACCATTATAGTATATACAGATTTTCACTGTCCTAAAAATCCTCTTTGCTCTGCTTATTTATCCCTCCCGTTCACTCCTTACAACCACTGATATTTTCACTGTCTCCACAGTTTTTCTTTTCCAGAATGTCATATCGTTGGAATTATATGGTATCTAGCCCTTTCAGATTGAAAGCTTGTTTTTTTAACTTTTTGTTTCTTTTCTTATTTAATTATTTTATTTTATTTTTTAAATTTAATTTAATTTAATTTTAAGTTCTGGTCAGTTTTTAAAGGAAAGCTGTGTGTGCTACCTCAGAGTAAGCACTCCAGTAAATACATATTGATATTGCTGGTGACTAGTGGTGGCGGAGGTGATGACAAAGAACTCACCACATGAGGCTGAACCAGTTGTTTGGTTATGGTGTTTGTGGAGCCCTGGTTTAAGGCAATGTCATATTCTTGCATAAATTGAACTGTCTTTAGTTCAGAAAATGCTTAAAGGACCCCTGACTTATAAGGGAACACCAGGAATATCAAATTATATTCATTTATTATGAAAGCATCAATGTACTCTGGGATGTTTAACATTTGATAATTCAAAGTAGCTTTAGTACAATATATTCATTTAAAAAATAGCCCCAAAGTATTCTTTCCATCTATACAATTTTTATTACTATTAGGGAATAATATACTGGTAATGTCTGGCTAATTAAATATTTAAATACTAAATGCAAACACTCTACTGGATTCTAGTAAATTCTCTTTAACTTGATTAAAACTTTCTAATATGTGAAAAATTGAATTAGACTCCCAATTTTTTTTTCAAATTGTGGGAAGTACATATAAAAAGCAACATGGAATCTGTAAGTTCATCGGCACCTTGCCTTTTTTAACAGAGTCTATGTTCACAACAGCTGCTTAGTACTCTGCAGAAACATAACATAGCTGTATGTCTATTGATGCACTATATGTGATTGTTTTTCTTTTCAAAATCTGCTGTTCCTTGTTGTTTTTTGTTTGTTTGTTTTTGAGACAGAATCTCACTCTGTCACCCAGGCTGGAGTGCAGTGGTGTGATCTCGGCTCACTGCAACCTCTGCCTCCTGGATTCAAGCAGTTCTCCTGCCTCAGTCTCCCAACTAGCTGGGATTACAGGCGCCTGCCACCACGCCTGGCTAATTTTTGTTTTTGTATTTTTAGTAGCGATGGGATTTCGCCATGTTGGCCAGGCTGGTCTCAAACTCCTGACCTCAGGTGATCCACCCACCTTGGCCTCCCAGAGTGCTGGGATTACAGGCGTGAGCCACCGATGCTCAAATGTTCTATGCAGTCTTTTACACATTACTGTATATCAAAATGTAATATGCATATAATATGCGTGCATAGAGAATTCTGTGTTTGCTACACCTACTTGTATAACATATCTAAATTCAATATTAGTATCAAAGTCCTTAAAATTAAAAAAAAAAATCCATTGACAAATTAACATGCCTTAAAACATAGCATTTATATACCACATATGTACACATCTTAAACAGAGATAAAGTAATTTGAAATTTGTCCGGTATGACACCGTCATCACATGATAGTAATAGAAGTAATATAAGACAGTATACTCAAGTGGTCAGTGTGCTAACCATTGATTATTCTGACTTTGTGTAGGGACAGCAATCAGACCTATTGCTTTGAGAGCTGTGACCTCCATTGCTCGTGCTCTGCCTGGATTTCCCATTTTGGCTACTGGTGGAATTGACTCTGCTGAAAGTGGTCTTCAGTTTCTCCATAGTGGTGCTTCAGTCCTCCAGGTAATCACTGTGTTTGTCTGTCCCTTTTAAAAGTCTCCATCTCACAAATACAATGTAAGTTATGTGACAAAAAAAAAAAAAAAAAAAGATTCTTTTTTGGGCCTCTTGAAAAGGAGGACATTTGGGATCAAAATGGCAGCATGTATTAAGTTTCTCTGATGAGTTAAGGAGAGATCTGAGGTTTGTTTCCTGTCCTTTGAGGGCTTATGAACCCACTGTGTTTTTCTAATGTATTTATTCACCCATGTGTTTCTGAAATAAATGAGATCAGGTACCCAAATGCATACTGTCCTACTGGAAAAACAACACATGAGGAAATCTGGGTAAAAGTAAAATCTCAATTGAAAAACAAAATGAAATCAAGGGTATGAAAATCTATGTCATTACCAAATTTGATCCTAAGGTTCCTGAAGGATCCAGGAACCATTGCCAAAGAAGGAAATTATTGGCTTTATAACTTTTAAAATATAAAATAAATTGGTTGTTCAGCTTCTTATAGTACAAAGCTGAGGGAATTTCTTCCCTTGTCCTCTTAAAGGGATGCTGTGAGATGTAGTGAATTGTACTCTTAATAACACCCCTAAAATAATGAAAATTAGACTTTAAAAATTATTCATATTCTTTTTAAAAATAATGTTGCTCAACATGGGCTTAGTACTATCAGCACATTTTAGCATAAGAATTTCTCATTCAGGTTTTGTAGTCTGAATTGACCTACGGACAAAACTTTTTATATGACTAGACTGTGAACTCTCTGGTAATACTCCATTAATAATGACTTCTCACTACTTAGCATTGATGGTAATTGGAAAGCAGAAAGTTTAGCATCACATATTCTCTGGCAAAAGGGTTGAGTGTAAAGAGTTCATGTTGCTAATTTGACAATCAGAATTAACATTGTCCTATGAAATACCTACAATCTAAGGTGGAAATACTATGTATTAGAAAGCTAACGGAGGCAGACTTTTGCTTCCAAGAAGATGGAATAGATTTACTTTTCTCTATGCTTCTCACACTATACAACTAAAGACCCTTATATATAAAACTCATATAAGAAGACTGAAAGGTGGAGAGAAGGCAGATTGGCTAGGGATCTCAAGACCCAAGAAACAACACAGTGGTGGATTACCTGGGATTTTTTTCATCACATATCTCACATTTAGAGCCAAAGAAGCCCAACAACCCAGAAACAACAAGAGGCACAGACAAAAAGCCTGCTTTCTCTAACCAAAGAGCCAGGAAAGGGGCAGCCTAGCAAGAGAGAAAACTTTTAGACATAAATCCTCTACTTCACCCAACACCACAGATAAATATTCCATCCCTACACCCATCCATGCAAGCAAAGGACAAGTAGGGATCTTAGATGTCCACCCTTGCCAAGCAGTCTCACATCCCCACTGGGGAAAAAATGAGCCGTCACCCCCATCCCATGTCAGAAGCCTGGACTTCTACCCTCACCTGAGAGTAATGAGGTGTCCCTCCTCCTCCCTTCTGCAGTAGTAGTAGAGGAGGTCTAGTAGAGACTGGGGACCTTCATCATCACCATGTGGTAATAAGGCCACTCTCCTTTCCTCCTTCTTACGGTGTCAGTGAAGGCCAACTAGGGAGCAGCAACAAGGCGTGCCTGCACCTCTCAGCCAGGGGTGTATCAGTGCAGGCTTACTGGAGAGCCAGAATTCTCACCTCTTTCCAGCAGTAACCAGAAGCCATGCCCCTCGGGTGTCCAAGAAAGCCAAGTAAGATACCTGGGCTTCTGTCTGGTATTAAGGAGGTGGCGTTCTCCACTTCCCCTGCCAGACTGACACCAAGGAAGGCTAGCAGAAGCAGAAAGTTTAAGTAAGATCAAGAGTCTCTTAATATTATACCAAAATTGTCAATATTTCAATTAAAAATTACTCATCATACCAAGACCCAGGAAAACGTCAAGCTGGATCTTAAAAAAGAATTGATAGATGCCCACATAAACATAACAGAGATACTATAATTATCTGGCAGAAATCTTAAAGCCTCCATTATAAAATTGCATTAAGCAACTACAAGTGTGACTGAAACAAATGAAACAACAGAAAGTCTCATCAAAGTAGTAGAAGATATAAAGATGGAAATTTTGGACTTAAAACTGCAGTCACTTAAATACAAAACTCAATTGATGTGTTCAATGGTAAAATGAGAGAACATAAGAAAGAATCAAGGGGCAGGGCGCGGTGGCTCACACCTGTAATCCCAGCACTTTGGGAGGCCGAGGCGGGTGGATCACGAGGTCAGGAGATGGAGACCATCCTGGCTAACATGGTGAAACCCCGTCTCTACTAAAAAAAAAATACAAAAAAAAAAAATTAGCCGGGCGTGGTGATGGGCACCTATAGTCCCAGCTACTCGGGAGGCTGAGGCCGGAGAATGGCGTGAACCCGGGAAGCGGAGCTTGCAGTGAGCTGAGATCCGGCCACTGCACTCCAGCCTGGGCGACAGAGCGAGACTCCGTCTCAAAAAAAAGAAAGAAAGAATCAGGAATCAGGGAACTAGAAGACAGAGCAATAGAAATTGACCAATATGAAAAACAGAGAAAAAAAAGACTGAAGAAAAGAATGAAAACAGCCCTCAGGGAACTGTGGGACTATAACAAAAGATGTAACATTTATGTCTTTAGAGTCCCAGAGGAGAGGTGAAAAAAGTAGGAAAGGAAAAAAAAAATGGCTGAAAATATTCCAATTTTTGCAAAAGACATAAATCTGCAGATTCAAGAAGTTAAGGTAAACTTCCAAAGAGGGCAGCTTCAGAGAAATCCATGCCAAAATCCATCATAGTCAAATTTCTGAAAACTGAGGAAAAAGATAAAACCTCGACAGCAGCAAGAAAAAGATGACACCTTACTTATTGGTGACAAACAATTCTAATGACAGTGGATTTCTCATCACAAGCCATGGAGTCTGGAAGGAAGCGGGACATTTTTCAAATGCTAAAACAAGAACTGTCAACTCAAAATCCTGTATCCTTCAGAAATGAACGAGAAATCAAGACATTCCCAGCTGAAGAAAAACTAACAGAATGTATTGCCAGGAATCCTTAACTGAAAGAATGGCTAAAGGAAGCTTTTTCAGAAGAAAGGAAATGATAAAAGAAGGCACCTTAAGATATCAAGAAGGAAGGAAGAATATGGAGCAGTGTCTTCAAAAAGAATCTGGAAGATAAGAGTATCCAGGCTTGAATATCACCTGAATTTATTTTCATGAACATGTAGAAATGCTTGGGCTGAAGGATACAATTGAGTTATGAGTGGGTTTCAGAAGAGACTCTTGCTCATGCTCAGGTGTGACCATGAGCAAGTCATGCATGGAAGTAAAGATTATTGGCTGTCTACCACGTGCTGCTAGTAACTGCTGCTACATACAGTATTTCCACAACCTACTTGAGAGTGAAATTTTTAAATCTGTATTTTTTAATTGACATCAACTAAGGATTAGTGGATAAAAGTGGTGGATATGGCTTGGCTCTGTGTCCCCACCCAAATCTAACCTTGAATTGTAATAATCCCCACATGTTGTGGGAGGGACCTGGTGGGAGGCAGTTGAATCATGGGAGCAGGTCTTTCATGTGCTTTCCTGATAGTGAATAAGTCTCATAAGATCTGATGGTTTTATAAAGGGGAGTTTCCCTGCGCATGCTCTCTTGTCTGCCACCATGTAAGACGAGACTTTGCTCCCCGTTTGTCTTCCACGCTATTGTGGGGCCTCCCCAGCCATGTGGAACTGTGAGTCAATTAGACCTCTTTCCTTTATAAATTACCCAGTCTCGGGTATGTCTTTATTTAGCAGCATGAGAACAGACTATAGTCACATGACTAGCAATGGAGCCAGAATTCCCATCTAGAGTTTCACAGCCACAAAACAAATACTCTTCCAACTGGACACATGGCCTGTCTTCCCTCACAGAATCTGTAAGACGGAAATATTAGTAATACACAAGTCTTCCATGCCCACTCAAAGCTTACATGTTCAGACTGTAGCTTACCTCTTAGAGTCAAGATTCTGTGAAGAGAAGAAATGTGAAATCATAGAAAACTAAAGGAGAGTTATATGTCCTGCGTGTGGATGTGTACTCAGGATGCAGAGCCTTGTATGTAAATTTACAATAGAGTACCATGTGTCCTCACAGAAATGAATGGTGAGATAATTATTCAAATGTCAGCTTCTACTTAGGCTCCCCTTAGATGGAAAATCAGAAACTCACTGACTATGCACGTGAAGCCTGTTGTATTCTGTACATGAAAGTTCCCTGGAACTGGAACTGCAAGAACCAGTGGGACAGTTCTGGGGCAAGACCTTTGCCGTCTCTCTTTTGTGGTCCATGTTATTTCTTCTTCAGAAGAAACTTAAATTCTGTCCACTCTTGTTCTCTCCATGACTTACTCTTGCCTCCTCTGAACTTCTTTCACATAGCTGTCATGACCCTTTGACCCACTCCACATTGTAGCCTTTTAGCTCTCATTTCTCCGTGACGTGTCTCACTAGCTTACTGTCTGTTGACTTGGATTTCTTTTTTTTAACTTTTATTTTAAGTTCGGGGTATGTGGGCAGGTTTGCTACATAGGTAAACTTGTATCATGGGATTTGTTGTAGAGATTATTTTATCACCCAAGTATTAAGCCTAGTACCCATTAGTTATTTTTCTTGATCCTCTCCCTCTTTCCATCCTTCACCCTCTGATAGGCCCCAGTATGTCATTCCCCTCTATGTGTTCATGTGTTCTCATCATTTAGCTTCCACTTCTAAGTGAGAACATGCAGCATTTGGTTGTCTGTTCCTGTATAACTTTGCTAAGGATAACAGCCTCCAGCTCGCTCCTGCAAATGACACGATCTCATTGTTTTTTTATGGCTGAATAGTATTCCATGGTGTACATGTACCACATTTTCTTTATCCAGTCTATCATTGATGGGCATTTAGGTTGCTTCCGTGTCTTTGCTATTGTGAATAGTGCTGCAATGAACATACGTATGCGTGTGTCTTTATAATGGAATGGTTTATATTCTTTTGGGTATGGCTCAGACTGCTAAGAGAGGATATCTGTTTGCCTAAATTTATCTTTTTATGCCAGGCCCCATCATAAGCCATTGGTTACCCCATATATTGACTGCTTGGTGTGTAGCAGAAACATAGTAAATTTTGGTTGAATGAATTGGTTAAATGAATGTGCTTGGTTATGGGTGTTTTGTTTTGTTTTGTTTTGTTTTGTTCTGTTTTTACCAGAATTGTGAAGAGGGGATAAAAGGATTCACATGGTATAAAAAAAATCATTACCTCTTTAGCTCTAGCTGGGAATAGCCCAGAGACTTTCCAGCTATTAAAATATTGGTTCCCAAATGATTTTGTTAAAAATGTAAAGTTTCACACATAGGCTTTTGCTTCAGAAATGAAGAGGAAATCAAGACATTTTCAACTAAAAAACACCTAAGAGAATTTGTTGCCTGGAGAACTGGCAATCAAATCTGTAGAAATTTAAAGATTATTTATCAGCTCTGCCATTAGCTTGGGTCAGATTTTTAACTCAGCCAGAACATGTTTTTTAACCAATATTAGCTAAAATATGAACTAAAATCAGTATTAAGATATATATACTTAGAATGGTCATAAGGTGGGAAATATTTGAATTTATTGTTTTAGTTTGGTAGTACAATGTAGGGTAGAGAATATGTATTTCCATCTTTCTTCCCTTCTAACTGAATTTCACTTCATTCTACTCCCTAATCTTGGGTTAACCTAACCTTTCATTCAGTATACCTTTAAGCTGTTGAATATTATTACAGAAATTAATATAACTCTGCAGTTGGGCTTACTCCAAATACACAGTGTTTAATGTCTGCTGGGGCTTAGGTACTAGTCAGTATTTGTTTTTATTCGTCTATTTTTTTTTTTAACTTCCCATCAAATTCTTTGGGTTTTGTTTTTGTTTTTGTTTGTTGGTTGGTTGGTTGTTTGTTTTGAGACAGAGTCTGGCACTGTCACCCAGGCTGGAGTGCGGTGGCACAATCTCAGCTCACTGCAAGCTCCGCCTCCCAGGTTCACACCATTCTCCTGCCTCAGCCTCCCAAGTAGCTGGGACCACAAGCGCCCACCATCACGCCCGGCTAGTTTTGTTTGTTTGTTTGTTTGTTTTTGTATTTTTAGTAGAGACGGGGTTTCACCGTGTTAGCCAGGATGGTCTTGATCTCCTGACCTTGTGATCTGCCCGCCTCGGCCTCCCAAAGTGCTGGAATTACAGGCATGAGCCACCGCGCCCAGCCTCAAATTCTTTATTGCAGTTAGTTCGAATCTTTTTCATATAGCTCAAAGCCCTTACCCTCTCGATCGTCATCCTCCCATTTCTCTCATATCATCTATTCATTGGCTGTCATTGCCCAACCCAGTTCTGTTCTCTGGTTTTACAATATTTATTAAATCCACCTTTCTAATGATTTCTATTCTCAAGTGAAGTGTGTACCAACAAAATGAATTCTTTATAACAGATATGACCAGACAAATGAAATTTATTTAAATACCTAGGTTATGGTGCTGATACACTGGAGTATAGAAATAGAAGTCCTGTAATAAGTATAGAAATAGCAATATAAATAAATATTTTGACTCTGGTTTTTCTCATACACTATCCATCATGTATATAGACTATGTAGGTAAGTGAGTGCACTACTAAAATTAAGGTTTACACTCAAAGTAGTAATTTCAAAATCTTATGTGGATAAGTGAGTTCCCTACTAAAATAAAGATTTATACTCAAATTAGTAATTTCAAAATCTGTTCCAAATGAATCTGTGTTTGTAAATTAAGCCATATGACTGACATTAAGAAGAGTAATGACATTTTAAGAATGGAAAGCTAATTTTTTTCATAAGTTGTATAAGTGTGATAGAGCATGCCTTCCTTATTGCTTTATATGCATCACAGAGAATAATTCATGCATTCATTTTTTAATAAATATGTATTGAGACCCTACTATATACCTAGCATTATTGTAGAAGTTTGGAATATTTCTGTGAATTAAAAAAAACAACTAAAGTCTGTTACCTTATTGGGCTTACACTCTTGTGAGCAGAGACAGAAAAATATACAATAAATGGTAAATATAAGCGTATGGTATTTAACATAAGATGATAAGTGCTGTGGGATAAAACAGACTTCATTGTAAAGGTAATATTTTTATTAAAAATTGATGGTTGTCTGTAATCCCAGCGCTTTGGGAGACTGACGTGGGCGGATCACGAGGTCAGGAGATCGAGACCATCCTGGCTAACACGGTGAAACCCCGTCTCTACTAAAATTACAAAAAATTAGCCGGGCGTGGTGGCGGGTGCCTGTAGTCCCAGCTACCAAGAGGCTGAGGCAGGAGAATGGCATGAACCCAGGAGGCGGAGCTTGCAGTGAGCCGAGATCGCGCCACTGCACTCCAGCCTGGGCGACAGAGCAAGACTCCGTCTCAAAAAAAAAAAAAAAAAAATTGATAATTGTGAATCCTAGAAAATTTTTATTGAAGAAAAAACCTGGGTTACAGCATCACTTGCTTAAATTTTTGCTAATTAAGGAATTAAATGTAAGTTCACAAAATACTGTGTATCACTTCACAGTTTATTTTTAATTTCATTTATTTATTTTCATATGTATAATCAAACTGAACCTTATTCTTACTTGATATACCAAAATACATTTTGCAAGTCAACATACTGCTGTATACAGTGCTACCTTCAGTGGTCACATATTATCCCATATTATAAATGCACTGAAATTTATTTATAAAATCCATTGTTTGAGTTCTTCTTCACTACTCGTTTAAGCAGTGCTGAGAAAACCAAGTTGCATTTATCGCTAATTATTTCATAATATATTTTAGTATAATGTAATTGATCAGTAAAGGAAATACACTTTTTTAAAACTAAAACTTTTGTGGGTACGTAGTAAGTGTACATATTTATAGGTTACATGAGATATTTTAATATAGGCATGCAATGCAGAATAATCACCTCAGCTAAATAGGGTCCACCTCACAGTTTATAGACTGAAATGTCTTTTAGGGTTTCAGATTACATTTTGTTGGGCAATTATTGCTCTTCTTTTTTTTTTTTTAAGATGGAATCTCGCTCTGTCCCCAGCTGGAGTGCAGTGGCACAATCTCGGCTCACTGCAATCACGGCATCCCAAGTTCAAGCCATTCTCCTGCCTCAGCCTCCCGAGTACAGCTGGGATTACAAGCGCGTGCCACCACACCCAGCTAATTTTTGTATTTTTAGTAGAGATGGGGTTTCGCCATGTGGGCCAGGATGGTGTCGATCTCCTGACCTTGTGATCCACCCGCTCGACCTCCCAAAGGGTTGGGATTACAGGCATAAGCCACCATGCCTGGCCCAATTATTGCTTTTCTTAGAATGTATCGTTTCTCAGTGGCACTGTTTATTTCTATGATCTTATTCTATAATGTGCTTTGACAAGATGTTAACATTTCCATGATAAAGCATCCAATCATCTTACCTTAAAAATGCTTCAGTGATTTTTTTTTATTTTTATGAAAAATACCATTGGAATGTTTGTAGAGATTTTATTGAATATTTCGATTGCTTTTGATAGTATGGGTATTTTAACACTATTAATTCTTCCAGTTCTTGAACATGGGATATCTTATCACTTATTTGTGCTTTCTTCAATTTCTTTAATCCATGTTTTATAATTTTCAGTGTACAGGTCTTTCACCTCCTTGGTTAAATTTATCCCTAAGTGTTTATTTTTATGCTACTATAAGTGAGATTCATTCTTTGATTTCATTTTTGGGTAATTTTTTGTTAATTTATAGAAACGCCACTAATTTTTGCATGTGAATTTTGTATCCTGCAGCTTTATTGAATACATTTATTCTGACTGTTCTGGTTTTTGGTGGAGACGTTAGAGTTTCCTACATATAATATCATGATATCTACAGAGATTATTTAACTTTTTCTTTCTGATTTGGATGCTTTTATTTCTTTTTTTTTTCATAATTAGTCTGGCTGGGACTTCCAGTACTATGTGGAGTAAAAATGAGGAGAGTAGGCATCCTTGTCTTGTTCTTGGTATTAGAAGAAAAGCAACTTTTCACTATTGAGTATGATGTTAGCTGCATGCTTGTGATATATGGACTTTAGTGTGCTGAGGTACATTCCCTGTATATCTAGTTTTTTGAGAGTTTTTATTAAGAAAGGATGTTCAATTGTGTCCGATCCTTTTTCTGCATCTATTAAAAGTATCATATGGTTTTTGTGCTTCATTCTGTTAATGTGGTGTTATCGTATTTGTTGGTTTACATAGGTTGTATCGTTCTCGCATCCCTAAGATGACTGTCACTTGATCATGGTGAATGATTCTTTTAATGTGCTGTTGAATCCAGTTCAATATTATTATTTCGGTGGAGATTTTTGCACCCATGTTTATCAGAGATACCGCCTATACTTTTTTTTCCTGTAGTACCCTTTTCTGGGTTTGGCTTCAGCGTAATACTGGGCTCAACTGAAACTCAAACTCAAAATGAATTAAAGACTTAAACATAAGACCTGAAATCATAAAACTCCTAAAGAAAATACAGGGGAAAAGCTCCTAGACATTGGCCTTGGCTATGATTTTTTGAATAGGACACAAAAGGACTTGCAACAAAAGCAAAAATAAACAAGTAGGACTACATCAAACTGAAAACTTCTGTACAAAAAAGGAAACAATCAATAAGATGAAAAGGCTTCCTATGGATTTGGGAAAATATTTTCAAGCCATATATCTTTTAAGGGGTTAATATTTAAAATAGATAAGGAGCTCTCACGATTCAAAAGCAAAAAAAAACAAATAACATGATTTTAAAATGCTTTACTCAGGATCTTTGAAGAAAAAAATGTGAAATCAAAGAAAAATGAATGAGAGTTATGTTTCCTGAGTGTAGACGTTAATATTCTTTGAGTAAAGAACTTGAGTAAATATATTTGAGTAAAGAACCTGAGTAAATAATGAACCAAAGGAGACATAAATGGCACAGATATTTGAATAGATGCTTAACATCACTGATCTTCAGGAAAATGCAAATCAAAACTACAATTACACCTGTTAGAATAACTATTATCAAACAAGATAAAAGATAACAAGTGTTGATGAGGGTATAAAGAAAGGGCAACTTTTGTTCATTGTTGGGGGAAATGTAAATTGATTCAGCCATTATGGAAAACAATATGGAGGTTCCTCAAAAAATTAAAAATAGAACTACGATGTGACCTAGTGATCCCTCTTCTGGGTAAATCCCCAAAGGAAATGAAATCAGCACTGTGTGTGTGTGTGTGTGTGTATATATATATACACATATATCTGTACTCCCATATTCTTTGCAGTATTATTCACAATAGACAAGGTATGGAAGCAATCTAAAGTGTCTATCAGTAGATGAATGGATAAAGAAATTGTAGTATACATACACAATGAAGTTTTGTTCAGCTGTCAAATAGAAGATCCTGCCATTTGTGTCAAAATAAATGAAACTGGAGAATACTATACCAAATGAAATAAGCCAAACACAGAAAGGAAAATGTTGTATGATCTCTCTTTTTTTTTTTTCTTTTTTTTTTTTTTTTTGAGACGGAGTCTCGCTCTGTCGCCCAGGCTGGAGTGCAGTGGCCGGATCTCAGCTCACTGCAAGCTCCACCTCCCGGGTTCACGCCATTCTCCGGCCTCAGCCTCCCGAGTAGCTGGGGCGACAGGCGCCCGCCACCTCGCCCGGCTAGTTTTTTGTATTTCTTAATAGAGACGGGGTTTCACCGTGTTAGCCAGGATGGTCTCGATCTCCTAACCTCGTGATCCGCCTGTCTCGGCCTCCCAAAGTGCTGGGATTACAGGCTTGAGCCACCGCGCCCGTTATGTGGAATCTAAAAAAAAAAGTTTAATACTTAGAGAGCAGAACTGTGGTTATCATATGTGGCGGCATGAAGTAGGAAGGTTACAAATAGATGCAGTTCAAGGATATAAAGTTGCAGTCATGTCAGATGAGTGAGTCTGGAGATTGAAAGCACAGCATAAGGAATCTAGTTAATAATATTGTATTATATACTGGATATTTGCTAAGAGAGCAGATTTTAGACACTCTTACCACCAAAAGAAAAGTTACTGTGTGAAATGAGAGATGTGTTAATTGGCTTGACTGTAGTGATCATTTGACTGTCTATTTGTATAACAAAACATCATGCGGTGCACTTAAATCTATATAATTGTAAAATAGATGAAATGGTTCAATGAATGCTGAATATAAAAACTAAGGAATTAGCTAGAAAGTAATCTGGGTACTCCAGATCATTTATTTTCCTAGTACAACTTTGGAGTGAAAATGACTATTACAATAGAACCAGATGTAACACTGTGGCCTAGAAATGAGATTGAAAACCGATTACAGGCTTGCATTACCTGGTAACTGCTCTTACAAGTTCTTCAGACAACCCAACTGACTTCTAATTTATTTAAGTGAACTTCAGTGTCTTTGAAATCCCTGACTTTTTAATCTTATTTGACAGGCTTTCATTAGTTAGAATATGCAAATTGGAAATATGAAAAGGACAGATGAAAATTATCAGTAAATTTCAGGTACTGATATTTATAAAAACCTTCCTGTTAAATTATATTCTCAAACTATTCATAAACTCTTGAGGTCTTGAAATCTTTTTGAGGGCTACTCTGAAAAAGAGAAGTTTGCTTCTGACTGCCAATTATTTATTCATGAAGAGAAAAATAAATAAATATCTAGTAATTCACCTTCAGAACAGTTTGAAGGGAGAACTTTAATAAATTAACACTGGCTTTTTTACGTTTTGGTTTTATTGTTAGTCCCAGATCTTATCTTCTCGACAAGTCCTGTATCCTCTTTCTAGTATTTAAGTACTAGACTGCAATTTCTGTTGAAAAACTGTTTAGGGATTTGTATTACAACCAAAGCTCAGACTGAGTCAGTTGCTTTCAGTGATAGGTTTCATTATAAAATGTTCACCTTCCTCTATAGATAAGAAATATAAGTACTATGTGACTTTTTTCATTGAATGACTATAGGTTTCTATAATTTAATTTAATGATATTGCCATTACAATTCATTACCTTAAGGACTTTGATTCAGAACGTCAAAAATTATAGGAAACCATCAGTTAATTCACAAACAATTATGACCTGAGCCTTCATTGAGGTTGTATGGGGGTGTGTGTGTGTGTGTGTGTGTGTTTAATTCTATTTTTTCTCTATGGGTTTGTCACTAAGGTTAATAGAAAATCCTGAAATATAACAGAAAGATGAAGCATAGTGGGCATTTGCTGTGGAAAGTCATGATCACATGACGGCCGCTCGCTGGACTCAGATAACCAAATCAATTTTTAACAATAATCAAAGCTGCTCTGATAGAGCTAGTTCAAGCTAAATGGAATTTTTTAATGTGATCAGGAAATGTATTATTTTATTAAAATTAGAGAAAAAGAAGTAATTGAAGCAGCACGATGACACTGTTTCCACATGAGTGCAGATGGATGCATTACCCATATTATCTCTTGGTCATAATATACACAGAGACTTCGCTGCTTCAACTTTACTGACGGGTGTCTTTAGGTGATAAAACTTTTGCATCCTATATTACAGATTTTCATTGGGTACATGGAAAATATTTATTCAATAACTTCTAATTTTTTATTTCATAATCATTCAATTTCAGGCCAGAGGACAATAAATGGTAGTAAAAATAGTTGACAACTTTCAAAATTATTTGAAATGGCATCAGAACTATTTCACGTAACTGGTTAAAAGGGAAATATTTTTTCTTTCCATTATGCGATTTCTTGTGTCCTGGCTTTAATGAATGTTTCACTTACAACTTTAAGAACAATATGTAAGTAGATATTTTTAAAAATAGAAACTCACTAGTCTCACAATAATATATAAGAAAAAAATGCTTTTAGTTTATCCTTTCAATGATGTTCTGATTGCTGTGTCAGTTATCACATTATTTTAAATTACTTTAATGGAAGGTTATTTTCAAGAGGTTTTCATTTTTAAAAAGCATCTTGATTCTAGTGCAACAAATGTTGTTTATAAGCAAAGAATAAATTAAATGGAAACTTAACTACGTCTTTGAGTGACTACACGTTCTCCACTTGATAGAAAGATTAATATCTAGATTCAAGAGAAATTAATTGAAACTCAAGCTAATATTTTTGAAAGACAGTCTTACTTTAGAAAAAAATATAGTATTGCACAATGACTATTTCAAGTTAGAGAATAATCATGAGTTAGCTAAGATGTTTGCAGGCATATAGCTACAGAAAATTCCTGACCTTATATAAATGTGCTTGCCTAAATTTTTTATTGTCCCTGACAAATTGTTTCTATTGTCCGTTCCTATTTGAATTTGTATGTAGAGATGTGGCTAAATAACGGTCTGACTTCTTTTTCAAAGAGTCTTCATATGCTTGACCAAAGTCTTAAACTACTATTTTTATTCTTCATTTTAAAAGAAAATCTCAGTTGTTTAGATATTCTTATTTCACATATTATTTTCTAAACATTGAATATCTTTGTTCCTTTCCTTTATTTCTGGTTTATCAGTGTCACTTGAAACTAGTTGTGATTGGACAAGTATCTGATTTTTTAATAACTGTGGCTTAACTTGTTCATCCAAATGACTATTAAAAATAGTTATTTGGGGAGGTAATGTGGTAACTACTTTTTATACATTGGGAATGGATTTCATTTCCCATTTTAAAAAGCTAAAGAGAGCCAAGATGAATGATCAGAGTTGGTTGTTCAGTGAATTAGGTATCCAAAGTCATGAGTCTTTTTTTTTCTGTTAGTTCATAAATTGATTTTAATTACTAGTTTACAGGGAAATGTTCCAAAATTGTTCTGAGCAGTGCCAACATCTTCCCAGGTGATTATTTTGAAAAGACCACTTAATTTTGATGTATATAATTTGATATTTGTTTTAAAATTTCGTCAATGTTTTACAGACTCTGGTACTAAGTTAGACATCTAGAAATCCTAGACTGCATAGGGAATTTAGAGAGCTCTTAGACCATAGCAAAATGTATTATAAAGGGTATTAATGATCTAATGAATATTATCTTCTATTTTTTCAAAAAAGCCTTTTCCATATGTTAATTTATTTAATTCTTACAAAGCTATGGGTATATCAATAAGTATTTTTAACCCCATTTATAGATTTGCATATTCACAGTTTGTAATTTCCTTGAGTTTATCAGTTGACTTTCCAGTAGGACTAGAAACCATGTTACCTGATTTCTATTCTATAATTTGTCTCTACATCCCCCACCCTTCCTGTACTATACTCAAGAAATGTGCTAGCAAAATGAAAGAGGAATTCAACATTAAAAACATGTGAAAGCTTGCTCTTTTACTTATTAATCGCTGATTCATTCTCAGTTCTTGAGCTCTCTCTGTGAGTAGTTTGTTTATACCCAATCATATAATTTTTAAATGAGATATTTGCTTTTGTCTTTATTAAGTAGTTTATGCCTGACTTCTTCAGTTTCCAAAATTATTTTGAATTCTGATCATTCTTTCCAGGTGCTGAGATTTCTAGAAGACTGACTACTCTGGGGCTAGTGGGCTCTGCTTGGGGGAAGCAGAGAAATCTATTTGACCACATTTTTGAATAACATGAAATTTGGAGTACATTTGGAATAAAGATTAAAATTGGAATAAAGAGCAAAGTAGATTCAGAAAAATCAGGAGATGTATGTGTGATTGATCTAATATGAGAAGATACAGTTAATTATTGACAAAAGTAAGGTCCTATTCTTGGGTACAAAGACTTAACTATACATCTGAAGTAGAGACAACCATGGCAAAGAGAAGATTTTGTGGAAAAACCATCGAGGAATTTAATTGACAGTAAGATAAACAGTGTAGCTTCCTTTAAAAAGTTTATCTTAGTTAAACATTTGAAATGTGGTATCTAGCAAAAGGAAAATAATGTCCTCAATGAACTATCATAAAATGACATCTTTATCACCTAATGAGCCCTACTCTATCCCAGGCAGGGCTCAAGCATCAAGGATACAAGGATGTTCTCAGACATCTGAGACCTGCCCTTAGGAAGCTTGCGTGCTAGAAGCTCCCTCAAAGGATTGATGTCTTCGTCCATTTTCTGTTACTTATAATACAGTACTCAAAACTGGGCAAGTTTTTTAAAAAGGGAATTTATTTCTTACAGTTGTGGATGCTGAGAAGTCCAAGGTCAAGGAGCTGCATCTGGTGTGAGTTTCTTGCTGGCAGAGACTCTCTGGAGAGTCCCGAGGTGGAGCAGGGCATCACGTGATGAGGGACCTGTGCTTGCTAATGTGCTAGCTCAGGTCTGTCTTTCTCTTCTTATAAAGCCATGAATCCCACTCCTATGATGGTGCATTAATCTATGAATGGAATAATCCATTCATGAGGGCAGAGCTGTCATGATCCAGTCATCTCTCCAAGACCCCACCTCTCAATATTGCCACATTGGAGATTGAGTTTGAACATGAATTTTGGAGGGGACATTCAAACCATAGCAATGATAAAATAATTGAGCCATTCAGAGAACTGAGAGAAGAGTGTCCCCCTGGCCAGAGAAAGAGCAACAGCATAAATATCAAGGTGTAGTTATACAAGGGTGTGAGCAAATACGGCCTATTTCAGGCATGGCAAGACATACTGAGCAGAGGTGAGAATGATAGGAGATGAAGTGAAAGACATGGGCAGAGGTGAATCTTGTGGAGTACTTCAGGTCATGATAATGATTTTAGATATTATTCTGCACTTGGAGAGTGACATGTCTCCAAAGAGTGGCAAGGTCTTTACATTTTCACAAGCCAACAGCACACCCGCTGTCACTTTCCTCAGATCCCAGAGCGAATGCTCAGTGGACCCTTTCTACTGTGTACTTCCAGGGCATCGTGTTCATTTTTAATTAATGGTTTTTATCCTCCAAAATTTTAATTCTCCTCTTGTCTAGGGCTACTCATTGCCTCCTTCACCCTTGGTTAGCTGCTTATGAATATGTTTTACTACTCTCAAGGGTGACAGGCCCCAAAAGTGTGCCTTTATCAACTCAAATTCATCAACTCAAATTCATTCCTTGTAGAGGAAACATGTCTCTAAAGCACATGTTCTGTTAATGGTAGGACATCATCATTAACTTTCTATACAAGGGAAAACATTATTAAATATTAATCCAAAACTCAGACTTACACAGATCCCTTTCCAGAATCATTTAGTTCTATCATGTGCTTAATATATTTAAAATTTTTCCCAAGGATTCAGATGAGAATAGATTGTGCCACTCTAAGTATTTCTCTTGCAACAAAAAATGAAAATACAGACCACAAAAATACATTTCACAGTTGGTCCCTCATAAGCATCTACCTCCCTAAGAGTTTCCAATCACGACATTCAGTTTTGTACCCCACTGTTTTTCTTTGTGTGTGCTGTCCCAATTCTTTATAACTTTTCTTCATTACATTTTCTAAATGACACTGAATTATAAGCTTATTATAGAAATGAAGCTCATGGGTTATGGCCACTCTCCTTTTTAAGGGACTTCTCTCTCTACCTGATGATTACTATCTTTCCTCTAAAGGGTTCAAAACAAATTTAGACTTTTCTGGGCTATTTTCAGACTGGTACCTTTAATTTTTTTATGCACCTTTGCCTTTTCAAAAGGCAGTTTCTCTTTGCAGTACTAACAAACCAAACTTTAAAATCTCTTATCCTCCTAACACCTACACTCGTGTTTATATAGGCCTATTTACAGTTAGTCTCATGTTTGGTCACCATCTTTTCAATGTGTTCACAACAAACTAGACCCTCTGATGTTATCTTCTTCTCAGAAAGTCCACTCGTCACTTTCGATTTGGCATATCATTATTTTATTCTTCTTTTCCTTTTTTCCTTGTGTTGGTGTACTTCTGATTTATTCTGAGTTTATTGTTTATGGAGTAGATTTGAAAAGTTCCCATTCCTAACCACCTTCCAAGATTAGAAACTTTGAGGATTTATTTATTGGCTTTTTGGGTGTGATCTAGGATGTTTAAAGGCTGAAGCAGAACAGAAAAGAGGAAGAGGGAGGAAGACAATGTTAGACAGTAGCTAGACTGGAGAATGACTCCAGCTCTAGACCAAAAATGTAACCACGCTCTGAGAACCTCTGTATAAAGGCGAGTGGGGTAGCTTTCATTAGTGAGATAAAATTAAAGCTGAATTGTTCTACCTTATACTTCTATATACCTAATACCAAGTGTATTTTTGGTCATTTTTTGTTTTTTCTTCATAAATCAGTATGTTCAGTTTCCTCATTCTTAATGCATTCACTTTTATATTTGTGTAAATTTAAGGATTACAAGTAAAGTTTTGTTACATGGATTTATTTCATAGTGAAGTCTAGTCTTTTAATGTATGTTGTACCTATTAAGAAACCCTGTTGTTAGTTTTAACATTTTTGAAAAATCTCAGTTCATCCTAAGCTTGAAGATTCTTTACAGTATTTATGTGCTATCATTATGTATACAGATGTGGTTCTACTGTCATGTATAGTATGGTAGTTAAGAGAAGGAGCTTTGAAGTTTTATAATACTTTTTTCACCATTTACTAGTGGATAAATTTGGGCTCATTATTTAACCTCTGTAAACCTTGGTTTATTTATCTATAAAATGGAAGTTATACTACCTATCTCATTGAATTGTAATAAGACAGAAATGATATTTAATATAGAGTCTCAGTCCTCCGAGTATCTCCCTCCTGCTCCAACCACCCTGGTGCTTCCCCACTTTTCATTATCCAACAATGATTGGCACATCAGGGAGCCTTCAGCACTCTGGTCCAGCCCTAAGACTGCTTGTAAAATGAATATCAACTCTAATTGTATCTGTTTCTAGTTATAAAATGATAAAAGAAAGAGTATCAGACTTAGGTAATTCTAGCCATGCAGATGACATTTATTACTTTTTTTTTTTTTTTTTTTGGTACAGATAATCATGATTTACTGAGGAATAAAAAATAAGCAAACAATTTGGGCACACATTTATTTTGGTGATATTTAATTGTGACTAGCTGCAAATAATGATTGTAAAAGATATTACAGTAAAATATCAGAGTTCTTACAGGCCTGAAAACACCTTTGTAAATATGTTTATTAGAAATCACAACTATGTCTCTTATTTAGAAATATAGAAAAACAATGATAAGCTTAAAGTTTACAAATAGTAGTGAAGGAAATTACTGTCAGACTATCTCTCCATTTTAGGTGATTTCTAGATCACAGTTCAGAAACAAGATTTTGGCTGAATGACCTCTGTCTAGACGAGGGAGCGTGATCAAGTACAACACTGAAATACAAACTTGGGTTCATTCCCACCAGATAGAATAATTATTATCAATTAAGGTGTTTTTTTATTTTTGTTTGTTTGTTTGTTTTTTGAGACAGAATCTTGCTGTGTTGCCCAGGCTGGAGTGCAGTGGTGCAATCTCGGCTCACTGCAACCCCCGCCTCCCAGGTTCAAGCGATTCTCCTGCCTCAGCCTCCCAAGTACCTGGGATTACAGGCACCCACCACCATGCCCAGCTAATTTTTAAGTTTTTAATAGAGATGGAGTTTCACCATCTTGGTCAGGCTGGTCTCGAACTCCTGACCTCAGGTGATCAGCTCACCTCAGCCTCCCAAAGTGCTGGGATTACAGGCGTAAGCCACTGCGCCAGGCCCTCAATTAAGGTTTTGACATAAACATGAGAAAAGTTAACATTGTCAAAAGTATGCTGTGAAGATGTGTATAAATATTTACTCAACTGGAAATTTGCATCCTCTTCTCAAACACTTTTTTTTTTTTTTTTTTTTGAGACAAGTGTTGATTTGTCACCCAGGCTGGAGTGCAGTGGTGGGATCTCAGCTCACTGCGACCTCTGCCTTCCAGGTTCAAACAATTATCCTGCCTCAACCTCCTGAGTAGCTGGGACTACAGGTGCCCGCCACCATACCCGGCTATAATTTTTGCTATTTTTAATAGATATGAGTTTCACCATGTTGGTCAGGCTGTTCTCGAACTCCTGACCTTAAGTAATTTGCCTGTCTCGGCCTTCCAAAGTACTGGGATTACAGGCATGAGCCACTGTGCCCCACTTCTCTCATACACTTTTTAAAAAAACTATCTCTGGAATAAACTGTTTACTCATATTTTAAAAGTTTGCTCTTGAAAAGAAAAACACGTCATCAATGTTCTCCAAGTAAAATGCTTTTAGGGGAAACTTTTGAATGTTTTACTGCAGACTGCTTAACAAATTGCTAGTTTGTATAGAGGACCAAATGGATTTCTGTTTTATCTGAGTATTAATAAAAAAATCATTCAAAAGCTTGACTTTCTAAAACTATGTATCTGTGCATCATATATGTGGTTTATGGCATCAAAGTTACAGTTCAGTAGATTTCTGAAAGGCTTTTGAGACAAAGACATGAATTTTTACAGATTCTAATTACAAGTTAGAAGTCATCTCACTGTGGGAAATTAAAAATGGAGACAATTAGAGGAAATTCCAATTGAAAGAAAAATGCATTATGGAAAAAGCAATAAAAGCACACACAAAAAAGCAGGAAACTAAAAATCACTTATCAGTAGCCTCTATGATTCAATTGTAGATCAATAGTGTGTAGTTAATGCATTACCAGGAGAGCATTAATTTGCAATTACCACAGGTGATCTGATCCTCTGCTCTGTCCATTGACACAAATGACCTTTTGTTGAAAGAGAGTCTGTAGTGATTATTTTAAATAGAGCAACAGAAAGGCAAAAACCATGTATAGTCACTTTCAGTCACCAGTATCTTATACCACACAGAATGGGAATGTTTGTATTTTAGTGCCAGTCACATGATGAGTGTCCTGGGCCTAAGCATGGGCGTGCCTGTTTGTGTGCAGGAAGAATGTGGTATGCACTGTGTGATAGTGGGTAAAAGTGATTCAAGGATGAAACTACAAGTGCCCTCAATTAAATGTTAAATAACGTAGACCTTTCATAAACCTCCTCTACAGGGAAAGGTATGAGAGATTTTTGTTCAACTAAGTGTGTGTTTTTTTTTCATTGCCTCCTTTTGAACATACAATCTCAGTAGCCTGGGAGGTAGAGAATCAGATGCCTCAACAACCACACATTCTTGAAAGAAAGTGGACTTCAGCTCTCTAGAGACCCTATTGTAATCATAAGTAATATGGCAAGGACTCGGATGACCTCTTCCAGAAGCTACTGGGCAGGTAGTAATATCAGTCTCAGAATCACCACATAAGAACAGGAGGTCACTGAGAACTCCACTTTATTCATGAATGCTTCAACCCAAATGAAAAAGCATCAGATCGTTTGGGTTGAAATCCCAGCTCTGTTGCTCATTAGCTAGATGACCCTGGGCTTACTAGATGTATGAACATTTTATACTTCAATTCTGTTATCTGTAAGGTGGAGATAATAATACTCCCTACCTCATAGTATGTTTGTGAGGATTCACAACCCTATGCAAACACCTCATACAGTATCTGGAAGAAAGTATGTATGCCGCAAATGCATGATATTATCATCAGCCATCATCATCATCCAGTCTGCTAGTAGTTTTATGCATTTATGCCAAGTTTTAAAATAAAATGTACAGCCCTCTATTCTAGCTTTTGACTAGTATGTATCTTAGCTCAGGGTGGTAGAAAACAGAACCCAAGGAAAGGGTCAAGTGTTAATGTTTCATTGGGAGATAAAATTCTAGGGTAGCAAGAGTAAAAGAAAATGGAAATGAGACAGAGAAAGATGAGACTTGAATACAAGGTAATGCATTACTGAGTTAGCCACTGCTTCACAACTTCAATGAGACACAGACAGCCAACTGTCCACATGGGACAACTCCTGATAGACGAGCTAGAAAGCACTGCCTTGGGGTAATCCATCACAGGAAAAAATGGAGAGGAAATATATCTTCTATCCCCTTCTGCCTTCTGTCATGCATTGGTTGAAGTTCTTCCTTCTGAAGAGTCCACTTCCCAATCCTTCTGGATTTTATCATCTAGTGAAAGCTTCTCCAACACCCTGTAGTTTGGCATAGTATGACACTTAATCCACTATATTACTCTCTTCTACACTTGCGATTATCCAACGTGGTTGAATATTCATAGTGACAGAATGTGCCTTCATGTATCTTTTATTCATTGGTCTACTTCTTTTTAAAACTAGATAGAATCTATCCATGCTATTTTCATAGTAACAGAGACTTTCAGAAATGGAGAAAACCTTGACAGTCCATAAATAGTTGAATGTTATATTCATATGACTATGAGTGGTACACAGGTGAGTGAAAATAGTGTGCAATTTTATAATAGTTTTACTATATCGTAACCTAAATCAAGTCACTCCCAGGATGCGATACAGAAAGCTAAGTTGGGTGATCTCAGTAAAATTTGGCTGCTGTTAGGGAATTCTTTTGGTACCCCCAAGACTTGCTGGAACCTGGAGAAATTAGTACAGCAGTGACCTAAGCATGGAGAAGTGATCCCTACTTGTTGCTCGAAACCCTGGGGAAATGCTCTGAAATGCTTTCAGTAATGTGCTTTAAAAACTGGCAAGCATGCATGCAAAACATCTAAAGCTATTAATCAGAAAGGGATTTGACAAGCAGATGGGACATATGCCTTTCTAGAAAAGTGTCTAAAATGGACATTTTAGTAACTCGAGAGGGGGAATATCATCCTTTTGCTCTTTCTCCATTTATTCCTTGGTCAAAGCAGCAGTGATCCATTAATCATCCATGTAGTCAAGCGAAGGAGAAAGAAGACAAGGAAACAAATAAATGGGGTAAAGAAAACAGAAGACGAAGGTCCTTATGGTCAAACAATTGACAATTTTGTAAAGGAAAACAGCTTACCTACAGCAGTTTCCTTTTTTGTCCCCATGGACAGGTACATTTTATGAGTAAACTAAACCACTAGTTCAATCATTCATTCAAAGTCCCATATTTGACTGAAGTAGTCTGGCAGGTCAATCTGGCAATTTAGAAGTTTTAACCATTCTAATTGTCATTTAAAATCTGTGGTTTGATTTTCACAGTACCTAATATTCTAGTATCTGGATGTTGTGATAACTATCTTAACTATTTTAAGCTGACATCATATAAGGAGCAGATCATTAAGAGGGCATAAACAGTGTCCCAAAGCCTAACTATAATCCACACAGGTTAAGTATGCTGTAACTTTGCAAATTATGATAATAAAAAAATTATTATGGTTAACTTTTATATAAAATTTCCTATGAGACACACCTTTTGTAAGCTAAAAGTTATAATAATTTATTTATACCTCCAGTAATCCTGTGAGATAATTACTGTTACAGATTGAATGTTTGTGTCCCCTCAAAATGTATATGTTGGAATAATACCCCAATCTGGTAGTATTAAGAGGTAAACCTTTGATAAGTCAAAGGTTTGATAGGTCAGAGGGTGGTGCCCTTACCTTTATTCAAGAGACTCCAGAGAGCCTAATCCTTTCTCCCACTTGAAGACAGCAAAAAGATGCCTATCTATTAACCCAGAAGTAAGTCTTCAGCAGACACCTTGATCTTGGTCTTCCTAGCCTCCAAAACTGTGAGAAATTAATGTTTGTTATTGAAGCTACCCAGTCTATGGCATTTTTGTTATAGCAGTTCAAACAGGCTAAGGCAGGTGTTGTTACTGTCCTCATTCTACAGATAGGAATATTAAGTTACAGGATGGCAAGTTGTGATATGAATTTACACAGTTTGGCCCAGAATCTGTTATTTTAACCAATATACTATGTTGACATTTCTGCCCACTAAAATGGCTAGTATCAAAATATAGACAATAATTAATGACAATGAGAATGTGGAGAAACTGGAATCCTCATGCATTACTTGTTGGAATATACAATGGTGCACCTGCTTTGGAAAACAGTTTGGCAGTTTCTTATAATGTTACAAAAATGTACCATACAATCTGAAAATTCTACTCCACATCACCTTTCTAAGACAAAAATATATATCCAGAAAAAAAGACTTGTATGCAGATGGTCATAGCAGCATTGCTTCTAATACCCCAAAACTGGACACAATCTAAATCCCTAGCAGGTCGATGAATGGTGAACAAAATGTGGTGGTACATCCATACAATGGGATATTATTCAGCAATAAAATAGACTAACACCATAAAGCACAGAATATTTCAACATGTATAAAAACATACTAAATGAAGGTAAAAAGACACAAAATACTAATATTTGTTATTATAAAATTCCCTTTATATGAAATGATTGAATGTGACAAAATTATGAGGACAACAAATCAGTAGTTTCTTGAAGCTTGGGTAGGTGGCGAATAGTGGCTGCTAAAGGAGGCAAGGAAACTTTTGAGTAATTGGAATATCCTAAAACCAGGTTGTGGTGATGCTGCACAACTCTATAAATTTACAGATTATCATTGCCTTAAACACTTGTAGGGGGTGAGTTTTATGGTATGTAAATTGTACCATAATAATGATTTTTAAAACCCACATACTTAGAGATAGCTTAAATAATATGTGTAATGAAGTTATTAAATACTGAAATTTTGAAATCTGAATTGGGAGCAATTCATAATGGAGAAAAATCTGCAGGCAAGTAAGGGGGATTTCACTCCTGTTTAGGAGTTCTATTTCTTCAGTCTTATGGGAAAATGACATAATACCTTTACTTAAGATATTTATAATACTATTAGTATCTGCAGTGTAACAAAATTAATGTTTGTGAACCTTGCCAAATTTAAAAATAAGCACGTTTAAGTAAGTCCGCCTAATTAAGGCATCCTGGGTAGGAAGCATTTCTAGATTTCTCAAGTGTGTTCCATGTATTAAAGTGTTAAAATTAGAGTATTTCCTTACAAATAAGCACTAATCATACTTTGTATAAATGTTTATGAATGGTGCAAGTTATTTAAATTTTAAAACTGCATATATTTAAGAAAAGTTAAATATATCAAGAAGAGATTGGCTTTGAAGCTGTCAATAACTAGTATCTGCTGAGAAGCTCAGTTATAAGGTTCATGTTATCAAAATGTATTATGTAGCAGTCATAATTTCCATTCATTCAACAAATAGTTATTGAGTGTCTGATGGGTACCAGGCACATTAGTAAGAAACAGATATATAAGAAAAATGTCAGGTAGTGATAAGTACTTTAAATTAGCTTAGAATTTAAATTAGACTGTGTGATAGTGACTGGGAGGATACATTGTCTGGTTGGGGAAGTCATCTCTAGAGCAGTAATATTTAAGCTGAGAACTGAATGAGAACATTCATCCAGCTATGGGAAAGTATCAAGAAAGGCATTGCAGAAAGACAGAGCAAAGCACCTAAGGCAGAAATAAGCTTAACATACTCAAGGAAGGCCAATGAGGCAGGACCAGATCACACAGTGCTTTGTAGAGAGTGTTCCCATTTTTGCAAAGTGAGGCAAGGCATTGTTGGTCTTATGCAGTGGTAAATTATGATCTAATTAATATTTTTAAATAATCATTCTAGCTGTTGTGTCGATAATTAAGGAGGGTCAAGAGTGAATAAAGAAAGTATTACAGTAGGGCAAGTGAGATATCATGATTGATTCCAGTTGCAAGAATCAGTGGTTATGGCAACAAATAGACAGATTCACAATATATACTTGAAGTAGTGCTACGAGATTTGCTGAGAGATTGAATGAATGGCTGTTGACATGAAAAGAAAGGAACAGAGATTTCTAGATTTTGGACTAGTGGAGTGGTAGGCTGCAGTGAGTGGAAAAACTAGGAATGGTATTCTGGCTATAGTTGAGATGCCTAGAAAACACCTCTGTGAAAATGTCAGATAGGCACTTGTATCTCTTGTTTTCTATCCTACTTTCTAGACATGTCTCAAGCCTGAAAATACATGTACAAGCCAATGCAGATAAGTGAATGTATGTCTTATCTCCTAGTTAGGATGTATGTGCATTTTCACTTCTTAAGAATGCCTCATAGTAATTGAAATAATATTAGGTACAAAGCAGATATATGCATACTTGCTTGTGGACAGATGCTAACAGGAGAGAGGAATGGCTTACTGTAAGTCTCAACCAGTGAATGTCTAAAAATGGACAATAAACACCTGTGTATTGAATGGTTCGGAGGCCAGTTTCAGTAATCTCTTGTCATTCTCAGAAGTATGTTCCTGAAGCTAAATTTTAGAAGATTATGAATCTTTGAGGAAAAGAGTAAAAGAAATGAAATTCACATCAAATGTACATTTTAAAATAAAATAAGTAAATGGTCTATAAAACATTTCCCTCCAAGGGGGAGGAAAAAAAACGCTGTACACTTATTAGCCTTAAAAACATGCTCATCCAAGTCTATAACTTGCCTTCTTTGAATATTCAGGAAACATTCCCTCTTCATTTTGTTTAACTGGTCAGATTTCCCACACATTTAATATTTTTGTGACTCATCAGTCTTTTGAAAACTTTTAAACTGGATTCTCCTGGCCTGAAATATAAATGCTCCAAGTTAAACACCTCTCTTCCCCTATTCTGTGGTCATGCCCCACATAATCAGAGGAAAGAACATTCCTTGCTCTTAGCTTCTTTTCACAGATATGAACCAGGAGGACCTTAACATTTTGTGGAATTAAAGATGTAGGCATGCAAATATCAACTGCCATTATCTCCAAATCAATAATTCTGTGTTTGTAAGACAAAAGAAGATAATATGTCTAAAGATCAAAATATCAAACCTCTGTTTCAGATAGCTGGCTTAATCCTACAGTGATAGACATGTCAGATATTATAATATTTAGCATATTTCCTCATGTGGAAAATGATAGGATTTCAGTTGTCATGCTTTAAGGGCATGAACAATAATCTCATTATCATCTTCCTAAATCAATCAGTACATTGTGGATATTAACTCTGGATGGCACCAGATGTAGTAATGAATATGAGGTGAGAGGAAAGTTTCATGACTCATCATTGAGCCTAAAAACAATGACACAAGCAAAAAATCAATTTCATCACTGGTGAATTTGTATGGCCAAATACATCACACATTACATATGCCTGGTCTTACACAGCTACAGTAAGAATCCTGTTGCACATTTATAAGACCTGATGTCTCTAAAACACACAAAATAAATGTGAGTAACTTGGAGGGAGTTTAAAAAAAAAAAAAGAGCCAATTCTGTTTCATGTCTGAAAATTATTTAATTAGATAATGTTGATTATAAGCAGATTCAGAATATAAGCAGAGTGTGATATTTTATAGACAAAACTGGAATATAAAACACATAAAATCCAACTTACCTATATTTGCCTTATTTACCTTTTCTTTGACCCAATTCATATTCAGTAATTGATATAAAACCCGTAGTATATTGATTTACGGGTAGGCAGTGGTAATGTGATTCTGGTTTATACTCTCAAAGCATAACAATTGAAAATCAGTCATTTCCTTGTCTCAAAATTCTCTTATATGTTTATCTGTGTGTGATTAAGTTGTTTACAACATAGATGTGATCACTTTTGTCCTGGAGTTCAATGGAGCAACTCATCTTAGAAATTAGTCAGTATAAACACACACACACACACACACACACACACACCCCTCAAAAGACACTAGTTGCACACTCAGATACAAAATTCAGCACTTAGTTATTCTTACCTCTGAATCAAACCCATTGTGTCACACGTATACCAACAAGGCAGACCTTCCTGCTATATAGTACTTAATAATTCTTACCTCATTTGGTCCTCACAATAGCTCTGCATGGAAAGTTCATTCTACGGAAAACAAACAGCATAACCTCAGGCTGATGCGGTCAACAATTTTGTTTGATAATAGAATGTGAAAAGAAACCAGAGGATTAGTGCATAAATTAATATGTGTTGAATGAAAGAATAAATTAATTAGTAGGTAATTTTTGAGTAATACAGAAAGTTTTCGAAGAAATGATGAGTTTGAATATTGCTCTCTTGGCTGGGTGCAGTGTCTCACACCTATAGTCCCAGTCCTTGAGAGGCTGAGGTAGGAGGATCGCTTGAGCCCAGAAGTTCAAGATCAGCCTGGGCAGCATAGCAAGACCCTGTCTCTAGAAAAAAAAATTAAGAAATTAGCCAAGCATGGTGGCAGGCACCTGTAGTCCCAGCTACTCAGGAGGCTGAAGGAGGAGGATTGCATGTGCCCAGGATTTTGAGGCTGCAGTGAGCTATGATCATGCCACTGCACTCAGCCTAGGCAACAGAGTGAGGCCCTGTATCAAAGAAAAGAAAAAAGAAGGAAAAAGAAAAAGGAAGGAAGGGAGGGAGGGAGGAAGAAAGAAAGAAAGAAAGAAAAGGAAAATAAACAAAATTTCTCTCTTCTAGTAATAATTCAGAATAATCTATTAAACACTCCTGGCTCCATTCTCAGCAAACAGAGAGAAGGCCTTTACTCGGCATGTGCAGTCGTTTTGCAGGACCTATATTAGAGGGAGCAAATCATTTACAATATCAATAATATTTGTACAAATTTTCTCAATAATACATTTGATCATTTACTTTGAACTATTTCAAAGTAATTTGATGAAGTATTGAACTTTAAATTTAAAATATAAACTTGAAATAATTAAAGATAGAGAGGGAATTCTTTAAAATAAAAATACTGGTCCTGCCCCAAGAATACTGGACTGACTTCTTGGTGTGTGATGCAGAAACCCAAAAAAATTAGATAAGAGAGTCCAGACACAAAAGAAGATGAAGGACCTTTTCCTTAGCCTCTCCAGGCTCTGTTTTATCTTTCCTGTATTATAGTTAGGATCCAGATTGCTTTAACATATATGTGTGAAATTAGAACACTGTATATATTGGATTTGATGGTATGAATTCAGTCATTGTTAAATGAGATCTTTATAGGATTCTTAATTACACATTCCTTCAGTTAGTGTTACAGGGAACTATCAGAAGAGAAAACATAATCAAATGACAATTGCTGTTAAGATTCAGGTATCCAGACTGGGAACACCAGAGAAGCAAAAATCTATATACAGGCCTTGTCCATTTTGTCTGTGACAAATAGTACTTTTAATATCAAGAAGAACGCTGAAGAAATAGAGCTACTTCTTTGCATCCTTGAAATACATTGGCATATCCAAAGAATAGGTAATTAATAATGCAAAGAAATTAATATATAAATGGTGCAATGAGTGATATAGAATGCAGCAGAAGTTGAGAAAAAGTATTCTCTTGTGGATTGGTGTGAATTCTTAATTATGATATATTTGTATAATTGGAGAGAAAAATGTATTCTTGACAGGGAATGAAAGGGAACTGTGTTTGTCACTGACTGATACTATTACAATATTTGTGTTTTCCTTCATGTATTCATTCATTGAATAAGTCATATGCCAGGCAAAGATCTTTATGTGGTAAATACTGGGTGTACAATGGTAACCAAAAGAAATATAGTCTCTGTCCTTTTTGCTGTGTCTCTGAAATCTGGTGAATGAGATCCAAATGATGATACCTATTGTACATGTATTTAGGCACTGAAGTAGATAATTATTTATGTTTTATTTTATATAATACTTATAAGAAATCTATGCTACATATACATAGATATATATTATATATAGTGTGTCTATATATAAATATAGGTGCATATATTGTATGTACATATCTACAATATTGTGTGTATATATGCTTGTGTGTATGTATGTGTATACATAAACCTATATAAACATACACACATATGTAAACATGTACATTAACATAAACATATAAACATGTACACACATATGCATTGTAAGCATGCATACATACACACACACACACACACACACATAATCTCCCTGTTTTCACATGAAAGCCAGTTACCTTTGTAGTAGTGGTCAAAACAGAAAGCAGGATTGCACTATGGTTACAAGGAAGGATCCTGTGGGCAAACTGAGCCAGAATTTTTATCTTTGTACTGCCATTTAGTAGCTGTGTGATCTTAATCAAAGCCTTTAATTTCTGACCCCATATTTACCCATCTGCTAACTGAAGAAAATAATAATACTTATCCAAGGTGCTATTGTGAGTTTAATTGTGGTGCTACATGTAGACATGTTTTGAACAGAGTTTAAAATATAATAAATAACCTAAGTCAATTCCAAAATGCTGTAATCATAAGGTAATTTGGGTAAAGCATAAAGAAATAAGTTACAAAAGGACAGAATATTAAGTTTGCTAAAATACACCAAACTTTTCCACCCTTAAAGGATATGGATTTTGAGTAGCTCTTTGCCTCTCCTGTCCCCTTAGAGTTTTTTTTTTTTTTTTTTTTTTTTTTGGCTGAAAGACCCTCCGAGGAGTGTCTGGAGAAGATGTGGAACCTCCGTACCCCTCCCTCATACCTTGCCCTATGCATCTTTTCTATTTGGCTCTTCCTGAGTTGTATCCTTTATCATAAACAGTTAAACTGAAGTCCAGTGGGACAGCGGAGCAAGCCCATGATCACAGGCAATATCCACCATTCATTCCCTGCCACCCCGTTCCCATTAAGCGTTCAAGATGCCCTTTGAGGACCCAATTCCCGTGAACACATTGTGTGAGAGTTCAGCAAGATTCAAGACAAGTACAAGTTTACAGGAGATGCAAGCTATCGATAGAGAAAAGAAATGTAAAGAACATTGTTGCAAAGCAGCCAGACCCCAGCAGTAGGGTTTCTACAACAGGCTGGTGCAATGAAAAAGGGGCTGTGCCAGATAAAAGGAAACGAGGGACAGAGCAACTGGATGCAGCATTCGGTCCTGGATTGAACCCAGGCTTGGATAAACTAGCTATAAAAATATTATGGAAATTGTACTATGAATATCAGATTACACTAAGGAATTATTTATTTTATTAACTGTGAAAATATTATTTTGGCTATATAGAAAAATGATTTTATATTTTAAAAGATATGAAGTTCTTACTAAAGTTGAAAAATTGTGGGTGAATGGATTCTGTTGCTGCAGAACAACCTAGAGCAACCTTAAATGCATATTGCTAAGTGAAAGAAGTCAATCTGAAAAGGCTACATATATATGATTTCAATTATATGACATATTGGAAAAGGCAAAACTATGGAGACAGAAAAAAAGATCAGTGGTTGCCAGGGGATGGGGGAGGTGAGGGTTAGAGGGATGAATACGTACAGCATAGTAGATTTTTAGGGCAGTGAAGCTATTCTGTATAAAACTCTAATGACGATACATCTCATTATACATTTGTCAAAAACCATAGAAAGGTACAGTGTAAAGAGTGAATCTTAATATAAACTATGAACTTTAATAATAACATATCAATATTGGTGCATTAAGTGTAACAGATGTACCATCTAATGCAAGATATTAATAATGGGGAAGGTGCTGAGTGTGGGGGTGGCGTGGGCATATGAAACTCTCTGTACTATCTGCCCAATTACTCTGTAAATCTAAAAGTGTACTAAAAAGCAAAGTCTATTAATTTTTTTTTTTCAGTTGGAGGCCAAAAGGGACGCTTACATCTGAGATTATCTGGATCAATAACAGGATCAAGTTGGGTCCTGTTATTGGATCAAGTCAGGTTTCCAAGATTCCAAATCCCCATCTAAGTAATAAAAGCCTTGTGAATTAGATCCAATGTTAATGCTCTGAGGCCTGCATAAGTATCTGAAAGACCAGAATGTTAAACTAAACCAAAAGTGACAGAGCATGTTGGAATGCATTCCAGAAGGATAAGTGAAAGTCTCCCTCCAATAGAAAGGCAGAAAGAAAAAAAACCTCTAAGTAAGAAAATCACAAGTCCTAGTGGTACAAGACAATCCCAGTTTATACTGCTACTCCTGGTATTTTCATTAATAGTTTCCCATTTAAAGTGTCACAGTTTGGATGGTAAATTATATCCTCATCTCTAAGCATCCTTCTAAAACTCTCATTCTAGAACTTTTACTGGTGTTTGTAATCTTTCTTCAGGTTGTCATAGTTGCAAATCATAAAATATGTGCCCTTTTAGTGAGAAGGCATAAATAAAACTACTTCTTTGGGCATTGCATTTGCGTCTGTAACCATGTTCCAGTAGATTCATCTTTTGTAGCTGAAGACCAGGCATTTTAGTTTTAGGTTCTTGGTCTTCATTAAAACAAAAAGCCAAAAAAATACTAGCATACAATTTATTTTCCTCGTCTTTCCACAAAACCGCAAACTTTGTGAGCTTTTACTTTTCCATATATACGGTAAAGGAATTAAAAATGAGTTTAATATTTTTAAAAGTTCCTTTTAACAAGTGCAAACCTTATTGCTTTGCTTCTCTTGCCCTCCCATAAATACGCACTGTGTTTACCATATATTAACTTCAACATTGGTAAAGTTGTTTTGTTTTTCCTATAGCGCTTAACTCTTACATAGTTTATTCACTCTTAATCAACTGAACTCTAACTTTTGTATCCCAGAATACATTGGCAACTCAGTCAAAATTGTTGACTCACTGATAACAGCCCAATTGTACTCTCTCACAAATTTGTGTTTTTATCAATTGTAGATTAACCATCACACCAACTACTGAATTGTGAATGCTTTAAGAGGCAGTCAGGGCTATTTGAGATGTTATTTTCATGTTAACAAATGTCTCTCATTGTGTGCGAATTGTTCTTTTTTGGAATGTGAATGTCTGCTTAGTTATTGAGTGACCACATAACCTTCATCTATCTTCAGGGTTCAGAAAAAAATTCCATGCGTTAATTTTCCCCTATAGACTTTTTCTCTCTAGGCGTTATGACTTCTTCTCCTCTGTGATCAAACTCTATGTGGTATTTTAGTAAATGATATGGTAAATCAAGTTTTCCCAGCTGTGTTGACTCTGTTGAAAAAGAAAGATTGCCTAAAATTAAGGATTTGAGTCATCTGACAGCTATTGTTTGGATGTTTAGTTTCCTTTTCTTGCCCCACTCTTATCATGAGAGGTGCTGAGCATGCATAGTGCTCCATGCAAACCCTTACACCACCACCTGTGTTACTGCAGCGTAATTGAAAATTGCTGTGGTAATTCATGCAGCACCAAAGCCTGATGGTGAGAAACCCTGTTAGTAGAAAAATCCTACTGCCTCTGAAGCACAGTGGCCAAGCTTCCTCAAACTGCAGCCACACTTCCTAACCAAAGAATGGACTGCATAGGATCCTAGTGTATAGAAGACTCCAGTTGTTACCTCAGTCTTTTGAGTCTTGTATTTATGCCCGTTGGGAAGCAGAGCCATCAACAGCAATATCTTTGAAGAGACAGAACAGTAATCACCATTCTTTGGCCCTACATGTTATACCTGGCTCACCCATTTTATCTCTAGTGTCGCATAAAAGGCAGACAGAGGTGCTGTGTCTCTGTATGGTTCTTATTATTATTGGTTGCAGTCATTATTGAGATCTGAGTCTAGTTGGAGCTCACTTTGTAAAGGACAGATACAAGGAAGGGGGCAGGGGCAGTCTCGCCTGCAGGGCACAGCCCTTTGACTAATCAGCCCAGGCCATCTTCAGTGAAGTTGTGTCATCAACAAAGTGCAACAGAGAAGCTCAGTCTCACAAATGCTCTTCTGAATAGTAGTCGAGTGGGTGGCCCATCACCTATGCTGCCTTTGAGAAAATACTTGGAGAATTGATGATTATATTCGGGCTGGCAAAATGTGGTTTGGATCTCAGTATAATATACCTTGAAAACGTTTTATTCTCTTCAGTCTGTCTTTAGCTGATCTTGGGTTAAGAAATTAATTAAAGAATGACCACAGAGTGACACTGAAAAATAGACTTTCAAGCTCCATAAAGTTCCTTCTTAATTGGAAGAAAAGGGGGAAATTCATATACTTAAAATTTATCAGAGAATGTATCATTTACGAGGATAAGTAATGTACTGAGAAGAAATATATGATTTACAAAATAAATGGCTCCTATACCATTTGGACTGATCAATGAGTGGCAATTAAAAACAACTTTGAAAATATTTAATAAGCAGAACTAGTTATCCATTTAGGCAACTTTTCTGAACTGAACTTTTGAAAAACAACATCTCTGGGGCTATTCATTTGTTGTTCTTTTTTTCCCAATCCTATTTGCTGTGGTCAGAACATAGACAGCTGAACTCAAAGCCAGATTTCTTAGTAGAATGACATTTTACAGCTATTTTACTTAGTGATCCTGTGCAGTTTCGTAGCAAAGCTGAAATAAGCCCTCTCCTTTTGGGGGAAACAAGATGGTATTCTGCTGAATGCTGGAATTTTATCACTTTGGGAAAAAAAAAAAAAAAGCTGCTTGAGAGACCTAAGAATATAAAAGCATTTGAGATCTCAGAAGGAGTTTAAATCAATGCACTGCCACAGTTACAGAGCAGATGAAAGAGCCTGCTGTCTCAATTGCCAGGAAACTACTTAGAAACTCTCACTTTGATTTCTTCACGTAGTCCGTTACATTACTGCTAAATGCAATATATAGGGACATCATGACTTTGATGTTGTACAGCTCCAACAAATGGAAACTAATATGATAGAACAACTAAGATTTGTGGTTATATGTGAATATACAAATATATCTCCATCTAGTTCCCTATTTACTATGTATCTCCAGGGGCTGTCTTTTAACCTATATTTTTATAAAATTATAATTTTGGTGTTTTATTCATGAGGCATGCCATGTTTATGTAGTACCAAAAGCTCATAGGGGGATATTGTTATTCTGAATTCTTACTTTATCTATATGTATTGTACACCAGTTTTTAAAGTACAATGTAGTTTCCTACATCTGTTTGTCAGTACTGGTCAGAACTCAATTCCGTGAGTAATTATTGATTCCGTGCCTTCAGAAAATCTGATGTTTTTAACCAGTGGGTGTGGACAGATAGAATTAGAAACTGCATTTCCGTCTGAAGACAGCACAGATTTAGTTTCCATTTAACATAGGAAATTTTAAGTGGGTCATCCAAATATTAAAACCTTAAATGTTAAAAAATCTGTGGATTTCTGTCATAATAATAAATATGAAATCACTTTGCTTCTTTTTATGAAAATTATAAATATATGCTTGTTTATATATGTAAGACTTTCACCTCATTTAAGACTTTGAAATTTATGGAAATAATAATACAAAGAAAAGTTAAGAAGCTCTGTGGAGGTCAGAAGTTCTGAGTCTTACGTTGGCCCTCCCAGTTATGAATCTTGATTTTGGGCGTTGCATTCAATGTTTGGTTTCAGTTTCCTCACTTACTAAACAATTGATAGCACCTTCTCTTTCTCTTAGAACTGATATATGGAATAAGTACGATGATATTAACAGGCAGTGTTGTAGCAGAAAGAGCTTCAAACCAGGCAGGTCTGCCAGTACTGCCTCCAACTAGCTGTGTACCATGGACAGATCATTTAGCCATTCTGGACTCCTAATCTCTGAAATGAGGAGGCTGGTCTGAAAAAAAAGGCTAAATTCCCTTTAATCTTGTTTGTCACCATGCTTTGAAAACTGTAAATTATTCTATAGATATTTCTTTTTGACAGCATGCTTTGAAAACTATAAAGTGCTATATAAAATATTGCAGATGTTTTGCATAGTTTAAACAAAATATGTTTAAACAAAATATGTGCTTATCAAAGTAGGTTAGTAAGAAGAGATAATATAACCTTCTTTTTCCTGAAGAAGCTTTAAGAATTGGATGAACAACCCTTCTTATTCAATGTTTCATATATGAACCACATTCATAGGAGGCTTCTTGAATGTCTTCCAGATACATACAACTCATTTATTAATGCAATTTATAATGTGATAACCATTTCAGAAGAATTTCCATTTTTGCTTAAATGTAGTAATTCTCCAATAGAACTTTTACTAATGAATTTACAGTAACTTTGAGACAACTTTAGACTTAAATTGTAAACGTATATTTTACTTTCATATAACCTGAAGGCACATATTTCTAAGTCCTGAATGTGTAGTTTGTCCACCTGTGTGATAAGAAGTAAAAGGGGATCATTATGGTCATGGGTTTATCTGAGTTGTGTTTAATAGATCAAGATCTCATTTTTAAGCTTTGTTATATTTTAAAATAGCATTTGAAAAATGTGCTGTTTGATTACACAAAAACATGTGCCAGTGTCAGGGTGTTCCTGCTTTTGTAGAACTCTTCTTTGCCAGATTATTTACCTGGGATAAATATTTTCAATCTAATTTAGATTTTATTTGATAGCTTTTTGGAAATTTCTTTTACTTTTCAGATGAAGTTAGCTTCTTTTTAACAGGCAAAACTTCCCATTTTGGCCTCTGCCAGGCACTTGAAATTCTAGACTACCTGAAATTCTACAATACCTATGAGGTTTAGTACCATTCTGTCTAAGCTGTGTAATTTCCACAGGACTTCCACCTTCATGATATAATTTAATCTTCACAACAATAAGATGTTATCATCCTCCTTTTTCAGATTTAAAGGAGGGAAAGGAAACTCAACAAGCTAAATGACTAGCCCTAGTTACACAGCTGCCAGATGACAGAGTTGGGTCTCAGACCTGAGTCTTCTGACAACAAAACCAAAGCTTTTTTTTTTTTGAGATCATTATTTAATGCAAAAAAAAAGTAGGTCCGTGGTCTTCCTCTGCAACATTTGACCAAAAACTTATTACATTTAAAAAATTATATCCTGCCTAATTCATGCCCTAATGATTTATTCATATTATGAAATTTAATTTTGGTGCCAATCTAGCTGAGTACAAGCTACTATTTTAAGCATTTAAGTATGTTGCCTTTTAGTTTCCTATGTGCTAAGTATTTAATCTCCATTTTTAAGTGAAAAAAAAATGCTCATGATTACGCAGCTAAGATGTAATTGGAACTCGATTCTGCTTCACTTCTGTGTGCATTCTCTCAGCCTCTTAACTTAATATGGCATAGAAACCACAAGATGTGACTTTAAGAAACAGGACTTCAAGTCCAAGCTCTTTCCATTTTTCAAGTAAGAATATTACTCCTTCTCCTGCCTAAGTCAGGTTTATTTTGAGTACTGAAAGAAATAATGTATGTAAAGAAGATTTGGAAGACGTAAATCTCCGTAAATAGGTAATTTACTGATAATCTAGCTAATCTCATTTTATGAGAAATAATGAGAAAAGAATAGCTCCCCACAACCCTCTGTCACCATCCAGGTATTTGTACAGTTGCTATGCACAGGCAGACCTCGATCAAATGCTCCTGCACCTAAAGTAAAAATTCAGGGCATTGTGTCAGACCCCTGGAGGAGACTATTAGGCGCTTTATGGCACACGTCAAATCACACTGCACAGGGGGCCACCACCTACTCAGCTCCTGCATAGGGCTGGTCCTGCTGAGAATCTAGGGGCCTCTCTTTAAAATAGCTCACTATAGGGATATTCACGCTTATAGAAATAATTAATGGTGGCAACGATCCTTATAATGGCACCTGATGCCCTGCTGTGAAGAAAGATAAACCAGCCTTCACCATAAAGAACTTACAAATTATACGAAGCAAACATGTTAACAGCTATTAAGAGTCCTAATCAGAGCTGTTAAACAAACAATTAAGAGATGTCATATAAAATACACCCATTTAGACATAGCAGCTACATGTGTGGAGTTTTAACAGGAACCGTTTACCTTTGAGATAGAGATAAGGCCCTCAATGGAGTATAAAGGTTAGGCAAGGACAAGGCATCTTTCTGAGTAATTCCATTTCCTGAGATCAAATCCATGGGCAAAGCTGTTCTCAATGGTGCACTTGCATCTTAAGATTTATTTTTAGTCTTATTACTATTTAATCAGCAAATTATCCTTGTTTCTTCAAACATGACTTCTTATTATAAGTAGTGCATTCTTTAAAAGGCTAGGAAAATGTTGATATAATCTAATAGTAAAAATTAAGAAGAAACCTATTTGTTTAGAAGAATTGTGTTTTTTTTGCAGTCAGCGTTTCAGTTGAGATGAGATTCACCCCTGCCAGTGCTTAAGACTTTACTGTTCTAAGTGTGGTCCAGCAGCAGCAGCAGCACCATCCCCTGAAAATTTGGCCAATGCAGGATCTCACTCCAGGATCCCACTCCAAAGCTACAGAACCACAATCTGCATTTTAAAAAGATCCCCACCTGATTTGTATATACAATAAAATTTTAAAAGAAAATACCAATGTGCAAAGTTCCTACTTTCAGAAATTCTATCAGGAAAATTAGTAGGTTTAATCTTACTGGAAGTAAAAATTAAACTACTCATTTCGGAAAGGTATGTAAATGGTGTGACATTTGCCATGTGATTAAGTATATCTGAAGTGGTCCCCTCCAGCATTTGTGTCTCATGGTGGATTCTAGGGCTTCCAGCATTGCACAATATCCCAGTCTTGCTCAGTAAGTATCTTGTAGTCTCTCCCCGCTTTTCAGGTTTTGCGTTCAGTTCACATTCTCAGTATAACTCCCAATTATGTGGAACACTAACACTGTATGATAAAGAGCCTACAAGTGGGTGGGAAAGAGGGAGTTTTCTTAGCCTTGGGTCCTCCCATGTTCTTCTACAGTTAAAAGACACCAAGTCTACATTTTGATCACTCCACTCCTTGGCTGAATCTACTGTATACAAATTGTGCCATGTTTGAGGAGTGAGAGAATTCATAGCTTTTGTATCTTCTTCCTGGAAACATCAGGGATGATTTAGATTATACTTTACTGTTCATCCCTTGCAGATTCTAGATTCCTTTTAGCAGCAGGATTTCACAATAATCATGAAAATCCCATAAAGTACATGACATTATGTGATTTTCAAAATCTGATTTCTTATGTTCACATGGTGAACTATTTTAAGACTATAGTAAAGTATCCCCATCAGCATATACTACAAAAAATAGGATCTCAGAGTGAGCAAAGAGGATTAAGTAAAGCATCAGTTGACTTTTATAGTCAAAAGAAAAAAAATACCCCTGTGGAGGAAATGATAATGATGTTCCTTATAATTGTTGTGAGAAAAAAACCTACCACCAACTCTAAGAAAGTTATAACCGGCCTAATTAATGTTCGAATTGTTCCTCCTGAGAAACAGACTTTTTTTCTAATGTAAATGGGCTTCCTAGAAAATGTTCTTGTTCATATTTAGTAGTTATTCTATACTCTTTTCTACATTGTACTAACATGCGGCACTTGAGAATAGAAAATGAAGGGGTTTTTGTTTCTGCATTTTGGTTTTGGCTTGCTGTTATTCTTACTCATACTGTACAAGTAAGAAGGTAAATTGAAAACACTGACAATTTTTTTCTAAAAGCGTGGATTTTTCAAAACCAGAGCTATATTTCAGTTGAAGATAACCTGATTAAATTTTTAAAAACATATGTGTTTGGTCCATGCAATAGGTGTAGAAAGGTATTTGTAGTTATATTAGAAGTTGTTCCTCTGTTATCTAGGTCATATTGTATTGTATGGTCAGGAATTCTGGTGCCACCACTTTCTAACCATGGGGCTTGGAGCAAGTCATTTAACTTTCCTAAGACTCAGTTTCCTCATCTGTAAAATGGGGCTGAAAATTAAACCTATCTTTTAGGGTTATCTTGAGGACTAAAGAAGATAATATATTTGAAAGTGCTAACAAAGTGCCTGGCCCATAAGAAGAGCCCACATCATGTTAGATATTGCATTGTTTCATTCTTATCACATAGTCATTCAGCCAATTTTGACAGAAATCTCATACACAGAAATCAGTCTGTCCTATTCTGAAATGTAAAATAACTGTATATCCTTAAAACATAATTATTTTCATTCTTTAAAAAAATAAAATGTGGGCCAAGCATGGAGGTTCACGCCTGTAATCCCAGCATTTGGGGGAGGCCAGGTGGGTGGATAGCTTGAGCTCAGGAGTTTGAGAACAGCCTGGGCCATATGGCAGAACCTCATCTCTATAAGAAAAAAACGTTAAATAAATAAGTAAATACCAAAAAATTACCCAAGCATGGTGGTGTGTGCCTGTAGTCCTAGCTACTCGAGAAGCTGAGGTGAGAGGATCGCTTGAGCTCAGGAGGTTGAGGCTACACTGAGCTATGATTGCATCACTGCACTCCAGCCAGGGTGACAGAGCAAGTCTCTGTCTCAGAAATAAAAATAAAAAGCAAAATGCAAAACCCTGTAACCTATACCCCGAGCTTGCCTCTTCCTCTTACAGGAGCCAAACATCTTATAAACATGACCTGGCTGCATATCTTTAGTTCATCATCCCTCATCCATTCCTCAGCCTACCAAAAAAACCAGCTTCTACTCCATTGCAGATCTCTCCTATAAAGGTAGACGTTATCTGGTATATTGCCGAGTGCTACATCCAGTCATCACTTTAAGCTCTGATATTCCTGTGCTTTCTGCATCTGCAGCACCTGACTTAACTCTCTTGGATCTCTTCTGCTTGGTGTCCCTCATGATCATCTTCCTTAACCTTCCTTTTAAGTGCTAGCATTCCCAGAATTTCATGCTTGGCCTTTTTTTTTAAGGTACATATCATGGAATCACTTACCACTCCTTGCTGAGAACTCCTAGGCGCATATATATATATATACCTCCTAGTATGCATACCTCCTAGTATGTTTTCAATAAAGTCACTCAACCAACCTAGCAACAATGAGGTATCAGGTAGCATGCTAGGCACAAGGCTTACAATAAAATGTATTTAATCAAAGACCCAAAAGGCTTTAAGAGTCTTTGAAACAGAATCTTATTATTCTGTTTTCATGCATTTCCTTCATTTTCATTCATGCATGACATGATTTTTCTTTGTTGGCTACCATTGCCAGACACCCTGGTATATACCAGATATTCAGTGCCTGGGAAAATAGGATAGAAATGAGTTTTTCTTTGCTCAGTGTTGTTTTAATGGTTGCTTCATTGGTTGAATTTGAAATATAAATTAGGAAGGATGTTGAATCCGTGTTGTAAATTTTGAATTTGATGTGATGTTGGGCCATGTTGATGAAGAGGTTCTACAGGAGAAGTTGTGAATGAATCTCTGGAGTCTACATGTGATATCATAATTGGAGGGATATCTTTGGAAATAATCAACCTACAAGCAGTTATCTAAATCCACCTTCTTCAAGCTTTAACTTAAATCCCAGCCACAATCACAGAATCCCCAGGGGTTTTCTAGTGGAAGAACTTTAATTTCTCTGATTCATACTTCCTTAACTCCAGAATTTTTTATTTTAGTTTTCTTTTCTTTTTAATCATTTGTAATAGTCCATTCTCATGCTGCTAATAAAGATGTACCTGAGGCCAGGCATAGTGGGTCACGCCTGTAATCCCAGCACTTTGGGAGGCTGAGGCAGGTGGATCACAGAGTCAAGAGATTGAGACCATCCTGGCCAGCATGGTGAAACCCCGTCTCTACTAAAAATACAAAAATTAGCTGGATGTGGTGGTGTGTGCCTGTCATCCCAGCTACTCGAGAGGCTGAGGCAGGAGAATCACTTGAACCCAGGAGGTGGAGGTTGCAGTGAGCCAAGATCATACCGCTGCATTCCAGAAAAAAAAAAAAAAAAATATATATATATATATATATATATATATATATATATATATATATGTACACCTGAGATTAGGTAATTTATAAAGGAAAGAGGTTTGGTTGACTCACAGTTCAACATTTCTGGTGATGCCTCAGGAAACTTAAAATCATAGCAGAAGGGGAAGCAGGCATATCCTTCATCACATGGTGGCAGGAAGGAGAAGTGCCAAGCAAAAGGGGAAAAGCCCCTTATAAAACCATCAGATTGTGTGAGAGCTCACTCACCATCACGAGAACAGCATGGAGATAACCACTCCCATGATTCAGTTACCCCCACCAGGTCCCTCCTACTGCACGTGGGGATTGTGGGAACTATACTTGAAGATGAGATTTGGGTGGGAACACAGCCAAACCATATCATCATTATTCTCTCATCATATATTTGTGGAGAGCAGACTAACTGACAAACACTGTCCTAGTCACTGGGGATAATATAGTGACCAAAATAAATTCAGTTCTTCCCTTCTGAAACTTTGGTCTAATTGGGAAGTGAGTTGTCAACTAAATAATCATGCAATAATTAGAAGTTAAAAAGGTCTGATTAAAAGAAGGCCATAGTCTATTCTGGACTCCTGGAGGCCTCCTTGAAGAAGGGACATTTACCATGGACCTGAGGAATGGTTGGTAGTTAGCCATGTGTGGAAAAGAAAGGCCTTCTAGCCAGTGAGAAGGCCTTGTGAAAAGATCCTAAGGCAAGGAAAGACTATGGCTTTTTTTTTTTTTTTCTTTTTTTTGGAAGAGAGGAAAGACTTGGGTGACTGGATCATAGTTGACAACAAGGAGAACAATAGCAGATGAGGAGGGAGACAGAGGCAGGGGTAAGTGATGGTCAAGTTAAATGAATGAACAGCAGTCCAGCCTCAGTCTGACCACCTTCAGACATGAGAACTGCCTGCAGGCAGCACATCCCAATGGAGGGACAATGAGAATTGAAATTGTCCTTTATTATGTTGTGCCAAATTTGACTCCTTGAGCCGGACATATAATAAACTGTACCTATTTAAAGTATACAACCTAATAAATTTTGGAACTTGTATATACCTGTGACACCATTACCATTGCAAGTTTATGAAAATGTTCATTGTCCCTGGATGTTTCCTTGTGTTCCTTTTCGGTCCATTCCTCCCCATCACCCCCACCTCCAGACAGCGACTGATCCATCATGCCTCAAACAGTGCCTGGGACATAAAATAAATATTTGTTGAATGAAATAAAAGTGAATTTGTTTGGAGAATTATCTCTTGGTTTGACACTTGGTTGACTGCTCCGTCTTTTCTAGGTATGCAGTGCCATTCAGAATCAGGATTTCACTGTGATCGAAGACTACTGCACTGGCCTCAAAGCCCTGCTTTATCTGAAAAGCATTGAAGAACTACAAGACTGGGATGGACAGAGTCCAGCTACTGTGAGTCACCAGAAAGGGAAACCAGTTCCACGTATAGCTGAACTCATGGACAAGGTATGTGCTTAAATCTCCTGTGTTATTCCTGAGAATTCAGCCTTGGTCAGTTTCTATTTCAGATCTTATTTACCATCTCACATTCTCACTAACAAAGGAAACACAGTGCCTGGTGGATGTGATTTCCTCAGTGTACTCTTTCTGAAGGAGACTTGATTACAGGCGTATGATGGGTCTGTGAGTTACCTTTTTATAAAACCAATACAACACAGAATTACATAAAAGGAAAAGACTGAAGTTTGCAGTGTAAAGTGCCTCCGAATTCTTGCTTACTGTGGTGATGACTGGCATTCTTTCCAGTGGGAGTCTGGAGATTTCTTTATGCTTTCTGGAAATTATAATATTACCTTTCTATTTTCAAGACAATCAAATCACTGTAGTCTTGAATAATGTAAGGAAGTTTTTAAAATTAAAATCTAATCAGTATCTTTTGTAACTCCTTCTGCTGTGTTGTTAAACCTGGGCTCAAAAGGTTATGTCCCAACTTTCTCACTAACTGCTATTTTCCAAGAAATATACACTACATTTACATTTTCTATAATACAGTGATTTTAGCAACTCTGCTAAAACAACATTCAGCATTTTGCCTTTGTATTTCCTTTGTATTATTCTAAATAGACAACCATTGTCAGAAGACATTTCTTGAGCCCTCAATGAAGGGAGGAAAAAATTATAATTCTTAGTCTTTTCAGCTTGTCACTACATCAATAATTAACTTTAAAAAAAGAGAGGCAGTATAAAAAGATTCTTTAAGGAAGCATTTAATAATTCAAATGAATCTTAACTTGAAGCAGGTCACATGAAAAAGAATGGAAAACAAAAGCCCTGGGTACTCTGCCTTGGATGACTGGGTTAGGGACTCAGAAAGAATAAGAGAAACATCATATAATTGACTTATATTTGGCTAGCTTTAGCAGAAAATATCACTTTCCCTCTCCCAACAGATAGCAAAAAAAAAAAAAAAAAACCTTCTTCAAGAGTAATGTGTATGATTGCAAGTCCAGTAATGGAAAAAAAAAAAAAAAAAAGGAGGAAAAAAATAAAATCTTACAATGTGGGTTCCAGGAAAATGTCATGATGAATGACTCCATGAGTGGCAATCAAACAGAAAGACTGTGACATTAATATTTATAATATTGTAATTAGCAAGATAGTGCCTAAGCAGCATTATTAGTGTAACTAATCATATTATCATAAACTGACTCTGCAGTATTTAGACAGTGAATGTTCTTGCCTTTATCAGTGACTATCAATATCCTAAGGTTGTTTATAACTAAAAAAATTCACAAATGGCTTTACATTCATTCAATGTAAATATCTCAAGGAAATTGTCTCTGACATGATAGTTTATGACCATCTATAAAATCATTGTCTCAAATTTGGGTGGTTGCCATGTGAGCTGAAATGTAAGTAGCTGCATTGCACTGTCATGTTTTGTCTTTAAAGGATTTTCACACTCATTTCAAAACTTACATACTCAAATAAAAGATGGGTAATGATGAAGGCACTTGTGTCAATGACATAAATGGAAATTGATTTGGTAATAGTTTGAATTGAGATTCAGACTTTATTTTGTCAAGCTCAGCTTTCATCAAAATTATAAGTGTAATTTTCAGCATTATCATTTGTTAAAAAAAAAAGCAAGATTTTTCTATGTGATTATATTAGTGATTCATTTCTCAACACTAACTTGAGGAATAAGCAGATGGTCTGGTAATAGATTTATGCTTCTGGATTCTCCAATGCAGGCTGACATGACTAAAACAATAGATGATTATTCCCTTTAGATTAATATCCCTAATAGTGAATCAAAGTACTCTGGATCTAGGATACAGGTGATTTCCTCATTGTTCTCTCTTAATGTTGCTGCTGCTTGTGTGTGTGTGTGTGTGTGTATGTATGTGCATGTGTGTGTGTGTGTGTGTGTGTGTCTTTGAAAATAACTCATATTGTCCTTTCATTAGCTAAAGAATAGTATGGTGGTCCTCACAGTGTCTGCATACTATAAGGAGATGAGAGAAAATGTAGACCCTTTGTGGAAAGACACTCTAGAAGTATCTGGCTTCTTTACACAGGAAAATTTTGTTTGGAAAGTACAGTTGCTACCCTGATATTCACTCATATGTCAGGCTACAATAAACCAGAATAGATATTTAGAAGAAACCCATTACAGTGCAGTGTTTGACAATGGAGAGAAAATGAGACTTGGGCTATGGAAACAAGGATTTGGCCAAGTATGTCATGTTATCTTTCAAGTAATTAACATATTAATATACTCTTCTTATGCTTACCTTACTTATTAACTGATCAAACTACCATAGCAGTGTTTCTTCAGGTGGCTGTTGAAGGGCAGGTAGTTAGATTTTAGTAGACTTATGATGCAAGCCATTTTAATCTGTGGCTGCAAGAAGAGCAAATTCCTGAGAAGAACCATCATCAGCTTTGGCACAACACAGAGCTGTTGATGTCAAACTCTTGGTGCTTGAAAACCATGCAGCATGCTCGTGAGATATGTAGGTTCCCAGGCCTCACCAGCATTGACCCTGAGTCAGTGGGTCAGAGGTGTGTTGAGAATCTGCATTTTAACATCGTAATTCTCATGGAGGGATCAAAAAATCTGCATTGTCAGAAGGAATGAAAAAGAGAATAGCAATAGAAAAGTGAGAGATTGAGAAGTCAGCAATGAGCAGAACACAAGCTTGTCTTGATGGAGAAAGTAAACAATAAATAATTTTGAGTTGGAAAAGAAGTGAAATAAAAGAGGCAGGAGAGGAATGCCAGAGAAGCATCACACTTGGTTCCGAATGGCCAGAGGTTGGAAATACCCAATGGAGAAACTGCATGTAGGACAGCAGTTATTAGCAAAGAGTAAGACTGCTGGGTTTATGTGAAGCTTCTTTATTAGCTAGACAACTTGGGCAAGTTACTTAATCTCTCTAAACCTTTTTTATAAAACTGTACAATGAAAATAATTACAATACAGTTCCATAATCCCTCATTAACAATTCTGAAATTCAAAAAATGCTGAAACCAAATGGTTTTACATAATTCATTCGGCAGAAAACCTGGCCTGAACTGATGTGAGACTTGCTATAATCTTTATTCCTCTTAGAGAACATTTAAGTGTTTACTACAGAGAGATTAATGTGCTTGATTCCAGATTGTTACCCCACACCTTGCTGGGGCTGGAGAGGGAGTGTTTGTTAAAATTTGGTATATGTACCATTTTACTTTTCTAAAATCCAAAAGATATTTTTAAATCCATACATCTGGCTCCAAAGGTTTTAACTATGGGCTTGTGAAGATTACTAAAATGAAAATATAATTGCAAATATAACTTTATCCAGAAATGCATCTATAGAGTTGGAGGCAATGTATATATTTTAGTGATTTTAGAAAATAAAATATTAGTATTTGGAACTTTTAGTTATGGGAAATAAGAGTTATGTTGACATTCTTGCTAAGAACATGAAAGAAATTGAACAGTCCAATATTTGAACCCCAAATTTTACAACTGGAATAGCATGGAAGAAAATGTATTCACTGTTTGGTGCTTGGGATGAGAACAGGACTCCTAAATACCAGCTGTGAAAGAAAAACAGCAGAGGCCAAAAACTAATGATCACTTGGGATCTGCATGCATTTCTACACACTGTTCCTAACATCTGGAATGGCCTTCCAGTTCTTAAGCATCACTTTCTCTTTGAGCTATCCCCTGACCTTTACAATAGAATTAATGTCTCCTTCTCTTTTTGAACCTTAGTTGTAACCAGTATCACATTGCAGTTGTATTTTTGTAAGTCCTCTTCATTTACTAGAAAATAACCTCACTTTTCTTATCCATCTTTGTATGCCAGTTCCCTAGACATGCACTGAACACGGTAATGCCTTAATAAACATTGATTGAAGAAGTGAATTAATGACTACATGAATGTTGAAAGAAAAAAGCTTATTGGTAACATTAAGAATTAGTAGTCACTTGACTTACCAAGCCATTACTTTTTCCGTTACATCAGAAATGAAAAGAATGTGTAAAGAAACCACCTTTGAACTTAAAGTTCCTTTTTATGTGTGAGTCTACTTTGGTAAAAATAGCATGGAAAAAGTCAGAATAGAAGGAGTGAGATAGACAGGTGAGCAACCTTTATGCCTTCTTGACTTGGCAAAATATGCCTAGATTATAAGCTTCTTGAGGGCCTAGAAGCCGGGCTGTGTGCCAGTGCCTAACGCAATGTCTACCATGTAGGAGTAATGGCATGGTAGCTGAATTGAACATACTGATCAATCATTAATATATTTTTAGGATCTACCTTAAATGTTGCTTCTTTTGGAAGGCTGTCTATGACCCTCTTCCTTGGCCTCCAGGAAAGTCAAATCACTCCTTTTCTTTTTCTTACAGCCCATGGTTCCTATAGCTAGTATTGCAAGTACTGCATTTTCTTTTAATTGTATATCTTCTTGTCCATTGCTGCAGGTCATTACAAGCATTTTGAAAGAAAGATAATATCTTATTCATACTGGAGTTTTGAAGCACCTAACACAATGCTACATGTTTATAGAATTAAATTGCATGAATTACCTGTTGTATCCTTATTTAGGAGGAAAAAAGAAAGCCAATGTATAATTAAAATTCCAGCTAGATCCTTTTAAGAATAGCAGCAGTCATTTTAGAAGAAAACAATAAACCTGCCAAATTGCTGTACTTTCAGTAGGTATTTAAAAATGATGAAATGCATATTGGTGATATTAATAAATGAACATAATCTGTGCTCATTAAGAGGCTCTCATTAGGTTAAAATCAGAAATGCTGTCATGGTGGTTGTACAGCAACTCTGAAAACAAGGATTTGTTTTGATAATAGAAACCAAAATTATATCCATATGACCAGATACATCATTCTCAGTTATTGATAAAACAATTCTAAAATTCATATGGAACCAAAAAAGAGTCCAAATAGCCAAAGCAAATTTGACAAAAAGAACAAAGCTGGAGTCATCACATTACCTGACCTCAAATGATACAATTAGGCTGTAGTAACAAAAACAGCATGGTACTGGTATAAAAATAGATATATGGATCAATGGAACAGAATGGAGAACCCAGAAATAAAGCCACATATCTACAGCCAACTGACATTTGACAAAGTTGACGAAAAGCATACACTAGAACAAGGGCACCTTTTTCAGTAAATAGTGCTGAGATGATTGGATTGCCATATGCATACAAATTGAATTGTACTCCTATCACTAACCATATTTAAAAATGCACCAAAAATCATTCATCAAAGATTTAAATGTAAGATCTGAAACTATAAAAATACTAGAAAAAAATGTAAGGAAAACTCTTCTGGGCATTAATCTAGGCAAAAATAATTATGACAAAGACCTCAAAGCAAATGCAACAAAACTGAAAATAGACAAATGGGACTTAAAGTAAAAAGCCTCTACACAGCAAATAAAATAATTGGGATAACAGAGGGCCTACAGAATGGGAGAAAATATATGCAAACTACGTATCCAGCAGGGGACTGTCACCCAGAATTTACAAAGAACTCGAACAAGTCAACAACAACAAAGAAATAACCCCTATTAAAAAGTAGGCAAAGGACATGAACAGACATTTTGCAAAAGAAGACAAACCCCATCAAGCATATGAAAAACTGTTCAACATCACTAATCATCAGAGATATGTAAAATAAAACCACAATGAGATATTATCTTACACCAGTCAGAATGGCTCTTATTAAACAGTAAAAAAATAACAGATATTGGTGAGGATGTGGGGGAAAAAAAGGGAATGTTTATACATTTTTGGTGGGAATGTAAATTAGTTTAAACCCTGTGGAAAAGAATATACAGATTTCTCAGAGGACTAAAAATAAAACTACCATTCAATTCAGCAGTCGCGCTACTGGGTTTATATCCAAAGGAAAAGACATCACTACATCAAAAAGATACTTGCATTCATAGGTTTATGGCAGCACTGTTCACGATAGCAAAGATATGGAATAAAGCTAAATGTACGTTGACAGATAATAAAGAAAATGTAGAATACTATTCAGCCATAAAAAAAGAATGAAATAGTGTCTTTTACAGCAACATGGATGGATCTTGAAGCCATTATCTTTTTTTAACTTTTTTAACTTTTTTTTTTTTTTTTGAGACGGAGTTTCGCTCTGTCGCCCAGGCTGGAGTGCAGTGGCCAGATCTCAGCTCACTACAAGCTCCGCCTCCCGGGTTCACGCCATTCTCCTGCCTCAGCCTCCCAAGTAGCTGGGACCACAGGCGCCCGCCACCTTGCCCGGCTAGTTTTTTTGTACTTTTTTTTTTTTTAGTAGAGACGGGGTTTCACCATATTAACCAGGATGGTCTCGATCTCCTGACCTCGTGATCCGCACACAGTCTTGCTCTGTCAGCCAGACTGAAGTGCAATAATGGCACGTTCTCGGCTCCCTGTAACCCTGCCTCTCAGGTTCAACTGATTCTCTTGCCTCAGCCTCCCAAGTAGCTGGGATTACAGGCGCCTGTCACCACGCCCAACTAATTTTTGTAGTTTTAGTAGAGACAGGGTTTCTCCATGTTGGCCAGGCTGGTCTCAAGCTGCTGACCTCAAGTGATCCACTCACCTCAGCTTCCCAAAGTTCTGAGCTTACAAGCATGAGCCACTGCGCCCTCTGGAGGCCATTATTTTAAGTGAAACAACTCAAGAAAAGAGAGTCAAATACTGTATGTTCCCACTTGTGAGTGGAAGCTAATTAATGTGTACACATGCACATAGAGTGTGGAATAATAGTCATTGGAGACTCAAAACAGTGGGAGGGTAGAAGCAGGGTGTAGGATGAGGAACTGGGTAGAAGTAGGATGTGAGATGAGGAATTGCTTAATGGGTACAATGTACATTATTCATGTGATGGTTACACTAAAAGCTCAAACTTCACCACTATGCAATATCTCCATGTAACAAAACTGCACTTGTACCTCTTAAATTTATACTAATAAAAAAATAAAACTGAAATAACACAATTTCATAAAACTATTGTTATATGGTTGTGGTAATATTATATGTAGATATCTAATTATCTATTTTTTTCTTTTCTGGCAAGTTATTCAACACAGAGAATAAAGTAGTGTCCAAAGAAATGGATAAATGTCAACAGCAAGATCCTTACCAAATGCATAATGACAGTCTCACAAGAGGATACTATAATTTCCTATTTACAACTTCAAAAGTTTTGTATCTTCTATGCCACTTATTTTTCTTTATTGAAATATAAATTACATAGAGGAAAAATACAGAGGTCTTAAATGAACCATTTGACAAGTTATGACAAACACATATATCCGTGAAATCCTCATCTCTGCCAAAGCATGCAACATTGCCAACACCTCAGAAGATGCTTTGTGCACTTTTCCAGCCATTACCTCTTCCTTTGCCACCACCAGACGCAAACACCATCTAACACCTGTCACCGTAGATTAGTTGGTTCATGTTTTTTAGCAACACATAAATGTAATTCTACAGAATATGTATTTTTGTGTGTGTGGCAACTTTCATTCGCTACAATATTGCGGATATTTTTTCATATTATTGTAGGTATTAGTTTATTTTTGTTGGTAAATAATACTATATTTTATTAAAATACCACAATTTATTTACTCAAAATTATATTTAGGCTGTTTTTAATTTTTTGGTGTAATGAATATTTTTACTATAAACATACTTGCATAACTCTTTTTGTGAACATGTTTTCATTTCTCTTAGCTAGTACATAGGAGTATAATTTCTCAATCATAAGGTGGATGCGTAAGTTTTACAAGAAGCTTCCAAACAGATGTCCAAAGTGGCTTTATTATTTCACAGTCCTACCAGCTGTGGGTGGGTGTTTGGTTCTTCTATGTTCCAGCCACCTTTTGATATTCTCAGTCTTTTTAGTTTCAGCTATTCTAGTACGTATGTATTGGTATCTCACTGTGATTTTAATTTTCATCTCCCTAATAAGATGATGTAACACTTCTTTATGTTCTTATTGGCCATCCGTGTATCTTCCTCTGTGGAGTGTCTATTCAAATATTTTGCCCATTTTTTAATTTTTTAATTGAGTTTTAGGAGTTCTTAATGTATTCTGGTTATAAGTCCTTAGATCAGCAAAAACATTTGACAAAATCCAAAATCCAAACATAATAATGGCCTTCAGCAATTCATTAATAGAAGGAAATGTCTACAAAAGTTCTATAGCTAGTATCATACTTAATGTTGAAAGGATAAATTATTTTCTCTGAAGATCAAGAGCTGGGCAAGAATGTCCATTCTTTCTACATCTATACTTCTGTTCAGTATTGTACTGGAAGTCCTAACCAGTGCAATAAGATCATAAAAATAAAGAAATGATATCTAGATTGGAAAAAAAATGGGCTTACACTCTCTTTATTTGCAGATGGTAAGATTGTGTACATAGAAAATCCTAAAGAACCTATAAATACACTATTAAAATAATAAGTGAATTTAACGAAGTTTCATAATACAAAAACAATATACAAAAATAGTTCTGTTCTACATGAACAATTGGAACAATGAACTGAAAATTAAAATTCTTACATGTCATTTACAATGGCATCTAAAAACTATAAAATACTTAGGAACAAATTAAAATATATGTAATATCTGCACTGAAAGAAGAATTGCTTTCACAGCCATGTGAATACATGAAGCCAACAAGCATATGAAAAGAAGCTCAGTGTCACTAATCATTAGAGAAATGCACATAAAACCATATTCAGATACCATCTCTCACCAATCAGAATGGCTATTAATAAAAAGTCAAAAAAATAATAGATACTGGTGAGGTTGCATAGAAAACAGAATGCTTGTACACTGTCCGTGGGAGTGCAAATTAGTTCAACCATTGTGGAAAGCAGTGTATTGGTTCCTCAAAGAGCTAAAAATAGAACTGCTATTCTACCCAGCAATTCCACTGCGGAATATATACCCAAAGGAACAGAAATCATTCTACCATAAAGACACATGAACACGTATGTTTATTGCAGCACTATTCACAATAGCAAAGACATTAAATCAACCTAAATGGCCATCAGTGACAGACTGGATAAAGAAAATGTGGTACATATACACTATGGAATACTATGCAGCCATAAAAAGGAACGAGACTGTGTCTTTTGTGGGAACATGGATGGAGCTGGAGGCCATTATCCTTCGCAAACTTATGCAGGAACAGAAAACTAAACACTGCATGTTCTCACTCATAAGTGGGAGCTAAATAATGAGAATACATAGACACAAAGAGGGGAACAGCAAATACTGGGGCCTACTTGAGGATGGAAGGTGCAAGGAGGGAGAGGATCAGGAAAAAAATAACTACTGGGTACTAGGCTTAATACCTGAGTGACAAAATAACCTGTATAGTGAACCCCCATGACACAAGTTTACCTTTATTACAAACCTGCATATGTACCCTTGCATCTAAAATAGAAGTTAAGAACTGCTGAAGAAAAATTGAAGAACACTTAAATCATTGATAAGATATATTAAGATGTTATTTCTCACTGGATTGATCTGTATACACATCATAATCCCAATCAAAATTCCAACATGTGTTTTTTAGAAATTGAGAAGTTATGCTAAAATTTACACTGGAATTCAGACAAACTAGAATAGCCAAAACAATCTTGAAAAAGGAGAACAAAGTGGAAGGTGGGAGAATTTGTACTATCTGCCTTCAAGATTTTCTATAAATCTACAGTAATCAAGCAAGTGTGTTTGGGTGTCAGGGTAGACAAATAGATCAATGGAATGGATAGAAAGTCCAGAAATAAACCCACACATATACACTAAATTGATTTTTGACAGAGTTGCAAAAGCAATCCAATGGAGAAAAGAAAGCTGTTTCAATAAATAGTACTGGAATTAATGGATACCCATATTAAAAAATGAACCTCATATCTACCTCTCACAGGACAAGAAGTAATTTTAAATATATCATACAAAAAAGTAAACTCTTTTATAAGGTAAGACTATACGATTTTTTTTTTAGAGTTTTAGATTCACAGCAAAATTGAACAGAAGGCATATATTCCTTGCCTTCAAACTGTACATTTTTAAAAGAAAACATTAAGTAAATATCTTTATAACCTTGGGGAAAGGAAAAATGTCTTGGACAGGATACCAAAAAAACACTAACCATACAAGAAAATATAGATGAATTATGCTTCATCGCAATTAACTTATGCTCATCAAAAGATACAATTTAAAAAATGAAAACTCAAGTCACAGATTGGGAGAAAATATTCATATACTTGTATCTCATGAAGAACTTGCACCCAGAATAAATGTATGATAATGTTTTCAAAATGTAAACTTTAATCATTAGAAAATTTAATTTTATCGATGAGTATATATAATCTTAAAATGGAAAATCTATGATGAAGACCTGCTGGTAGGCTCTTGCAGTTTACTCCTATGTGTCTATGATAACGTTTTTGGGAGACTTTTTTTTTTTACCGTAATGACTGTTCTTGGAGCTAACCCAGAAAAGAGGAGAAGGGAAGGGGATGAAAGCCATTTTTCTTCAAGTTCATTGTATGGCCGTGTATTTCTTGTCCATGTTATCTTCTCCCATTGCAGCTTTGTCCCCGCAGTTATTCTCCCTGGGACTGTCAAACAGTTACATTTTATTGTTAGGAAAGTTCCAGATGATATTTACATTTCTATCAGTTATTTGGGTAATGATTTGATATAAAATATATTATTGAGGTCACTTTCTATGATTGTAGTCAGATCACATGAGGCTAAATATTTTTTATTGTTTTAGTTCATTTCATAGGGCAGGAGGAAGGAAAATAAAAAACAAAACACTAGTCCCTGAAAGTTCAAACGTCCAAATTTATCAGATCAGAATGTGTGGCATACATGTTATGGAGACTTAATCTACATCTCAATATCATCAGATGGTTTGAGTAATATCTTAAGTAGGATGCTGGAGTGTCAAATATCCTGTAAAAATAAGATAGACACCTGTTTTATAAATGGTGATTATTCCTCCTTAGAAGCAAAAAATGTTGGATAAAATTTGACAGCCCCATCTTGTTCTGAGCTTCTGATCATCTCATCAGTGTGTGATGATCCCACAAATAAGTCAATGTGCTGTAGTCAAAAGCTTACCACAGAAGGAGAGTGCTTGGAACCCAGCAGGTCTGAGTTTAAATCCAGGCGTGATGCCTTACTACCGGGTGAGCTTGGAACAGCTACATGGATCCCACAATCCTCCATTTATGTAAAAGCAAACTGAGATGATGATTAGCTATTTTGCAGTACTTTGTAAGATTAGAAATCGTATATGTACACAGAAGTCTTCTGTGATAAAAAAGAGAAATCCTGTATCTAAAGTATATAGCATGTAGTTGTAAGCAATCAATACATGGCAGTTGCTATTATAAGTATTCGTAACATGCAGATGCATAGATAGATACGCAATTTGGGGTAATTCTGAATATGTGATATATTCATATCCAAAATATATTGGTAATATTGGGGTATATAGAAACATTTCAGCAATACTTATAAGTTGATTTCTTCTCTCCTTTGTGCAGATTTTTCAGGTGGTACTTACAAATTGTTTTTAGAAGTTCTCTTAACCTATTAATACCATGATTTTACTACCTTAGTTTTGTTTAATCTGATCAAAAGTTAGCATCTTTGTCTTTTGAAGCGCCTCCTATCACGAAAAGCTTCTAAATAATTCAGAAGTGTTCACTTTCCAGGTAAAATGGAGATAAATTAATTAACTTTAGGTTTGGGCAGTGAACTGTCATAAGTAGTCCATCATTCTTCCTAAAATAGGCAGAAAGGAGGTGTCTACTGCTGTTGCCGAAAGTTAACATCTGAATTTAACATGAACTGTTAGTGGAGGGGCTGTTGGGAGTCCCTCAAGTTATGGGAAGAGGTAGTTTTGCATTGCTTATAACCAGAATAGTTTGTGAAGTCCTCTAAGCCTCCCCAGCTTGGTTTCTCTCATCCCAGGGGTAAGTTGGTTCATTTTACAGCACAACTCTAATCATTTGGTAGTACCTGCTGGGAGCCCTGTATAGAGGAAGCTTGTGATGCAAAGCCTAACCCAGCAGAGGTGTGTGATCAATTGTCAGTGCCTGCATGGACATTGAGATATAGGATGAGATAGTACAGAACATGGATTTCCACTTCCCTGTCTGAGTGTGGAGTCCCAACAGGTCACCGGGTCTAGGAATTTGGGCAGCAATGTGCTTTTTGAATCTGCAGCCACTACAACTGCCTTATCACAATGCACCATTGCATGCCTGAAATAAAATGTAAGCCATACAACATTTTCATTGTGTTGTCATTCTCCCATAAGTTCCTTCCTTTTGTCCATCATGCATATACAAATTATGATTCCGCATTTCTCCTTACTACATCAAATTGATATCTAATTGCCAAATACAAATGCAATTACTTCTTTTGTCACATCCATGGAGGTAGTTAGGTATAATTCCTCATACGTCATCCAATATAACTACTTTAATCAGAATGCACCTTATTAATATTAATTATATACTTAAAACTTGTATAAAAGTGCTTTTCATATTCCACGCAAGTTGTCCACATTAATTCTGATGTTACTTTTAAACCATGAAAAAAAAATGAGGATTGTTCTTGTTTGGGTGGAGATTGAAGATTTAAAAAGAAATCATTACTATATCCATGTAAGTTAAAACTTGAATTCAAATTCTAGCTTTGAATTCATGCCATACCTTTCCTTCTATGATCTTTACAAAATCAGTGGACATTTATAGCAAACCAGTTAGCTTTGTTCCCAATCCTCATTTTATGGAGTAAAGAAAATACCTCTCTGTAATTTTGAGCTATGCCCCTGATACTCTTCCTGAGAAAAACATGTATTTGTTATATCTCCCGTTAAGCCCATCTGCTCACTTGAATAAAGGGAATATTAGTTTGAAGATATAATTTTCTGGTAATTATAGGAGTCAAAGGAGTCATTTTGATAATGTAAAGAGTCAACAGAAATTATAATTATATTGAGCTTTATGCCAATTTGTCCTCATCTAAGATTTCAGGGGAAAAAATTGAAATGTCTGCTGTTTGGAATAATAAAAGGGGGATTTAATTTACCAAAAAACGTCAAACAAAACAGACCATAATTAAATTTATTTTTAGCTTCAAGATGATATGGATCATAACTGATATTGAACCGCTTTACCCAAACCCTGGGAGCTTAGGAAGAATAGGTGAGGATATCTTCAGTTGCCCTGAATAATTGGCATTCTCACACTTAACCAAATCAGTTTAGACATTCAGATAAAATATCCATCTCCTTTCCTTTTCTTCTTAGAAACCTGGTTACTCTATTTGGTTACCCATATTGATCTAGTTAACCACCTAATTATCAAATATCCACTCTATTTTGTGCTGTATAATCTTAAAAAGCAATGTTATTGGTAGCTCAAATCCATGCCCTATAATAGTTCTGTGCTTCTTAGTCACAGGTGACCCCTCGAAATGTGTCTGAGAAGATGTGACTACAACGTGCACAGAAAATGTGACTAATGTTACACTGAGAAGCCTTTGATTTGCAGCTTCAGGCACTGTTTGTGAAGTGCCTCATAGACTGGAAGTGCCCTGAAGCCTTCACTCCCAGCCCTTACACCATGCTGGCCAGTCTGCTGTGGATTGTTTCACTGTCAAGACTGTGCCTTTTGAAGATTTGTTGCAATACATCTTTAAAGCATTTCGCTTGTCTTCCCTACTTATCAATTTTATCCCATTTCATCTCAAACTATAGAGCCTTTTCTAGGTCTTGTGCTGGCCGTTAGTCTCTTCATTTGCTCAGCCCAGCCCAGCTGAGCTGAAGAATGTCGATCTGGGCGTCTTTCAAACCCTAAATGTTACCAAGTCTTTCTTTCCACTTAATGTAAGTCCCAAGTGAAACAAACAAAGGCAAACACATGGTATTTGTGGTAATCCAGTCCTCCTAGGAAAATAAAATGATTCCAGTGCTAATGTGTATAATCTTCACTGAGATATAGAGTAAGGCTGGAAGGCCATCTAACTCTGCATGCTTTTGGCATTTGTGGTAGATTTTGCTAGTGCTTGCTAATATTTTCTATTCTTTGTCCCCTCTGGTTTTATAAGACAGGCAAACCTTCCTGCCCCTTGGTGTTCCATATAAGTAAGTGACTTACTTTAGTCAATGAAATGTGAGCAAAGTGTAGTGTATGACTCTTTTGGCTGGAAGCATTTAAGCACTGGCACTCAGTTCCCCCTACTCCCTTCCTCTGCCACGATGAACACTGAAGTCTCATGCTGAGATGGTGGCAACATAAAATGGATGGCCTAGGTGGTCAGATACCATGTATTAGCACAGCTAGAGACACAGCAGACTTTTTTTTTTGGAAGAAAGGAACTTTTATTTTGTTAAGCCACTAAGATTTAAGGGTCTATTATTACCACAGTACAACCAGCCTATGAGGATTAATATAGATTTCCAGATAAATTGTAACTGTTTCCAGAGGGGTAGCTGGCTCTTGAGCCCTGTGAAAAATTATGAAATGGAAAAGTTCATTTGTATGGTTAGATTTTGTGCCACCACCCAAATCTCATCTTGAATTGTAACTCCCATAATCCCCATGTGTCAAGGGTGGAACCTGGTGAAAGTTCATTTATATGGTTAGATTTTGTGTCCCCACCCAAATCTCATCTTGAATTGTAACCCCCATAATCCCCATGTGTCAAGGGTGGGACCTGGTGAGAGGTGATTGGATCATGGGGGCAGTTTCCTCCATGCTGTTCTTGTGATAGTGAGTGTGTTCTCACAAGATCTGATAGTTGTTTTTTTTTTTTTTTTAATTTATTTATTATTATTATACTTTAAGTTGTAGGGTACATGTGCATAACGTGCAGGTTTGTTACATATGTATACTTGTGCCATGTTGGTCTGCTGCACCCATCAACTCGTCATTTACATCAGGTATAACTCCCAATGCAATCCCTCCCCCCGCCCCCCTCCCCATGATAGGCCCCGGTGTGTGATGTTCCCCTTCCTGAGTCCAAGTGATCTCATTGTTCAGTTCCCACCTATGAGTGAGAACATGCGGTGTTTGGTTTTCTGTTCTTGTGATAGTTTGCTAAGAATGATGGTTTCCAGCTGCATCCATGTCCCTACAAAGGACACAAACTCATCCTTTTTTATGGCTGCATAGTATTCCATGGTGTATATGTGCCACATTTTCTTAATCCAATCTGTCACTGATGGACATTTGGGTTGATTCCAAGTCTTTGCTATTGTGAATAGTGCTGCAATAAACATACGTGTGCATGTGTCTTTATAGCAGCATAATTTATAATCCTTTGGGTATATCCCCAGTAATGGGATGGCTGGGTCATATGGTACATCTAGTTCTAGATCCTTGAGGAATCGCCATACTGTTTTCCATAATGGTTGAACTAGTTTACAATCCCACCAACAGTGTAAAAGTGTTCCTATTTCTCCACATCCTCTCCAGCACCTGTTGTTTCCTGACTTTTTAATGATTGCCATTCTAACTGGTGTGAGATGGTATCTCATTGTGGTTTTGATTTGCATTTCTCTGATGGCCAGTGATGATGAGCATTTTTTCATATGTCTGTTGGCTGTATGAATCTCTTCTTTTGAGAAATGTCTGTTCATATCCTTTGCCCACTTTTTGATGGGGTTGTTTGTTTTTTTCTTGTAAATTTGTTGGAGTTCTTTGTAGGTTCTGGATATTAGCCCTTTGTCAGATGAGTAGATTGCAAAAATTTTCTCCCATTCTGTAGGTTGCCTGTTCACTCTGATGGTAGTTTCTTTTGCTGTGCAGAAGCTCTTTAGTTTAATTAGATCCCATTTGTCAATTTTAGCTTTTGCTGCCGTTGCTTTTGGTGTTTTAGACATGAAGTCTTTGCCCATGCCTATGTCCTGAATGGTACTACCTAGGTTTTCCTCTAGGATTTTTATGGTATTAGGTCTAACATTTAAGTCTCTAATCCATCTTGAATTAATTTTCGTATAAGGAGTAAGGAAAGGATCCAGTTTCAGCTTTCTACTTATGGCTAGCCAATTTTCCCAGCACCATTTATTAAATAGGGAATCCTTTCCCCATTTCTTGTTTTTCTCAGGTTTGTCAAAGATCAGATGGCTGTAGATGTGTGGTATTATTTCTGAGGACTCTGTTCTGTTCCATTGGTCTATATCTCTGTTTTGGTACCAGTACCATGCTGTTTTGGTTACTGTAGCCTTGTAGTATAGTTTGAAGTCAGGTAGCGTGATGCCTCCAGCTTTGTTCTTTTGACTTAGGATTGTCTTGGAGATGCGGGCTCTTTTTTGGTTCCATATGAACTTTAAAGCAGTTTTTTCCAATTCTGTGAAGAAACTCATTGGTAGCTTGATGGGGATGGCATTGAATCTATAAATTACCTTGGGCAGTATGGCCATTTTCACGATATTGATTCTTCCTATCCATGAGCATGGTATGTTCTTCCATTTGTTTGTGTCCTCTTTTATTTCACTGAGCAGTGGTTTGTAGTTCTCCTTGAAGAGGTCCTTTACATCCCTTGTAAGTTGGATTCCTAGGTATTTTATTTTCTTTGAAGCAATTGTGAATGGAAGTTCATTCCTGATTTGGCTCTCTGTTTGTCTGTTACTGGTGTATAAGAATGCTTGTGATTTTTGCACATTAATTTTGTATCCTGAGACTTTGCTGAAGTTGCTTATCAGCTTAAGGAGATTTTGGGCTGAGACAATGGGGTTTTCTAAATATACAATCATGTCATCTGCAAACAGGGACAATTTGACTTCTTCTTTTCCTAACTGAATACCCCTGATTTCTTTCTCTTGCCTAATTGCCCTAGCCAGAACTTCCAACACTATGTTGAATAGGAGTGGTGAGAGAGGGCATCCCTGTCTTGTGCCAGTTTTCAAAGGGAATTTTTCCAGTTTTTGCCCATTCAGTATGATATTGGCTGTGGGTTTGTCATAAATAGCTCTTATTATTTTGAGGTACGTTCCATCAATACCGAATTTATTGAGCGTTTTTAGCATGAAGGGCTGTTGAATTTTGTCAAAAGCCTTTTCTGCATCTATTGAGATAATCATGTGGTTCTTGTCTTTGGTTCTGTTTATATGCTGGATTATGTTTATTGATTTGCGAATGTTGAACCAGCCTTGCATCCCAGGGATGAAGCCCACTTGATCATGGTGGATAAGCTTTTTGATGTGTTGTTGAATCCGGTTTGCCAGTATTTTATTGAGGATTTTTGCATCGATGTTCATCAGGGATATTGGTCTAAAATTCTCTTTTTTTGTTGTGTCTCTGCCAGGCTTTGGTAACAGGATGATGTTGGCCTCATAAAATGAGTTAGGGAGGATTCCCTCTTTTTCTATTGATTGGAATAGTTTCAGAAGGAATGGTACCAACTCCTCCTTATACCTCTGGTAGAATTCAGCTGTGAATCCATCTGGTCCTGGACTTTTTTTGGTTGGTAGGCTATTAATTATTGCCTCAATTTCAGAGCCTACTATTGGTCTATTCAGGGATTCAACTTCTTCCTGGTTTAGTCTTGGAAGAGTGTAAGCGTCCAGGAAATTATCCATTTCTTCTAGGTTTTCCAGTTTATTTGCGTAGAGGTGTTTATAGTATTCTCTGATGGTAGTTTGTATTTCTGTGGGGTCGGTGGTGATATCCCCTTTATCATTTTTAATTGCGTCGATTTGATTCTTCTCTCTTTTCTTCTTTATTAGTCTTGCTAGTGGTCTGTCAATTTTGTTGATCTTTTCAAAAAACCAACTCCTGGATTCATTGATTTTTTGGAGGGTTTTTTGTGTCTCTATCTCCTTCAGTTCTGCTCTGATCTTAGTTATTTCTTGCCTTCTGCTAGCTTTGGAATGTGTTTGCTCTTGCTTCTCTAGTTCTTTTAATTGCGATGTTAGAGTGTCAATTTTTGATCTTTCCTGCTTTCTCTTGTGGGCATTTAGTGCTATAAATTTCCCTCTACACACTGCTTTAAATGTGTCCCAGAGATTCTGGTATGTTGTATCTTTGTTCTCATTGGTTTCAAAGAACATCTTTATTTCTGCCTTCATTTCATTATGTACCCAGTAGTCATTCAGGAGCAGGTTGTTCAGTTTCCATGTAGTTGAGCGGTTTTGATTGAGTTTCTTAGTCCTGAGTTCTAGTTTGATTGCACTGTGGTCTGAGAGACAGTTTGTTATAATTTCTGTTCTTGTACATTTGCTGAGGAGTGCTTTACTTCCAATTATATGGTCAATTTTGGAGTAAGTACGATGTGGTGCTGAGAAGAATGTATATTCTGTCGATTTGGGGTGGAGAGTTCTATAGATGTCTATTAGGTCTGCTTGCTGCAGAGATGAGTTCAATTCCTGGATATCCTTGTTAACTTTCTGTCTCGTTGATCTGTCTAATGTTGACAGTGGAGTGTTGAAGTCTCCCATTATTATTGTATGGGAGTCTAAGTCTCTTTGTAAGTCTCTAAGGACTTGCTTTATGAATCTGGGTGCTCCTGTATTGGGTGCATATATATTTAGGATAGTTAGCTCTTCCTGTTGAATTGATCCCTTTACCATTATGTAATGGCCTTCTTTGTCTCTTTTGATCTTTGATGGTTTAAAGTCTGTTTTATCAGAGACTAGGATTGCAACCCCTGCTTTTTTTTGTTCTCCATTTGCTTGGTAAATCTTCCTCCATCCCTTTATTTTGAGCCTATGTATGTCTCTGCGTGTGAGATGGGTCTCCTGAATACAGTAGACTGATGGGTCTTGACTCTTTATCCAGTTTGCCAGTCTGTGTCTCTTAATTGGAGCATTTAGTCCATTTACATTTAAGGTTAAGATTGTTATGTGTGAACTTGATCCTGCCATTATGATATTAACTGGTTATTTTGCTCGTTAGTTGATGCAGTTTCTTCCTAGCGTCGATGGTCTTTACATTTTGGCATGTTTTTGCAATGGCTGGTACCGGTTGTTCCTTTCCATGTTGAGTGCTTCCTTCATGGTCTCTTGTAAGGCAGGCCTAGTGGTGACAAAATCTCTAAGCATTTGCTTATCTGTAAAGGATTTTATTTCTCCTTCACTTATGAAACTTAGTTTGGCTGGATATGAAATTCTGGGTTTAAAATTCTTTTCTTTAAGAATGTTGAATATTGGCCCCCACTCTCTTCTGGCTTGTAGAGTTTCTGCCGAGAGATCTGCTGTGAGTCTGATGGGCTTCCCTTTGTGGGTAACCCGACCTTTCTCTCTGGCTGCCCTTAAGATTTTTTCCTTCATTTCAACTTTGGTGAATCTGGCAATTATGTGTCTTGGAGTTGCTCTTCTCGAGGAGTATCTTTGTGGCGTTCTCTGTATTTCCTGGATTTGAATGTTGGCCTGCCCTACTAGGTTGGGGAAGTTCTCCTGGATGATATCCTGAAGAGTGTTTTCCAACTTGGTTGCATTTTCTCCCTCACTTTCAGGCACCCCAATCAGACGTAGATTTGGTCTTGTTACATAATCCCATACTTCTTGCAGGCTTTGTTCATTTCTTTTTCTTCTTTTTTCTTTTGGTTTCTCTTCTCGCTTCATTTCATTCATTTGATCCTCAATCGCTGATACTCTTTCTTCCAGTTGATCGAGTCGGTTACTGAAGCTTGTGCATTTGTCACGTATTTCTCGTGTCATGGTTTTCATCTCTTTCATTTCGTTTATGACCTTCTCTGCATTAATTACTCTAGCCGTCAATTCTTCCACTTTTTTTTCAAGATTTTTAGTTTCTTTGCGCTGGGTACGTAATTCCTCCTTTAGCTCTGAGAGATTTGATGGACTGAAGCCTTCTTCTCTCATCTCGTCAAAGTCATTCTCCGTCCAGCTTTGATCCGTTGCTGGCGATGAGCTGCGCTCCTTTGCCGGGGGAGATGCGCTCTTATTTTTTGAATTTCCAGCTTTTCTGCCCTGCTTTTTCCCCATCTTTGTGGTTTTATCTGCCTCTGGTCTTTGATGATGGTGATGTACTGATGGGGTTTTGGTGTAGGTGTCCTTCCTGTTTGATAGTTTTCCTTCTAACAGTCAGGACCCTCAGCTGTAGGTCTGTTGGAGATTGCTTGAGGTCCACTCCAGACCCTGTTTGCCTGGGTATCAGCAGCAGAGGCTGCAGAAGATAGAATATTTCTGAACAGCGAGTGTACCTGTCTGATTCTTGCTTTGGAAGCTTCCTCTCAGGGGTGTACTCCACCCTGTGAGGTGTGGGGTGTCAGACTGCCCCTAGTGGGGGATGTCTCCCAGTTAGGCTACTCAGGGGTCAGGGACCCACTTGAGCAGGCAGTCTGTCCCTTCTCAGATCTCAACCTCCGTGTTGGGAGATCCACTGCTCTCTTCAAAGCTGTCAGACAGAGTCGTTTGCGTCTGCAGAGCTTTCTGCTGCTTTGTTATTGTTTTCTGTGCCCTGCCCCCAGAGGTGGAGTCTACAGAGACAGGCAGGTTTCCTTGAGCTGCTGTGAGCTCCACCCAGTTCGAGCTTCCCAGCAGCTTTGTTTACCTACTTAAGCCTCAGCAATGGCGGGCGCCCCTCCCCCAGCCTCGCTGCTGCCTTGCCGGTAGATCACAGACTGCTGTGCTAGCAATGAGGGAGGCTCCGTGGGCGTGGGACCCTCCCGGCCAGGTGTGGGATATGATCTCCTGGTGTGCCTGTTTGCTTAAAGCGCAATATTGGGGTGGGAGTTACCCGATTTTCCAGGTGTTGTGTGTCTCAGTTCCCCTGGCTAGGAAAAGGGATTCCCTTCCCCCTTGCCCTTCCCAGGTGAGGCGATGCCTCGCCCTGCTTCAGCTCTGGCTGGTTGGGCTGCAGCAGCTGACCAGCACCGATCGTCCGGCACTCCCCAGTGAGATGAACCCAGTACCTCAGTTGAAAATGCAGAAATCACCGGTCTTCTGTGTCGCTCGCACTGGGAGTTGGAGACTGGAGCTGTTCCTATTCGGCCATCTTGCTCCGCCCCCCAAGATCTGATAGTTTTATAAGGGGTTCTTCCCTCTTCACTCATCTCTTGCCTGCCACCATGTAAGATGTGCCTTTGCTTCCCTCTCGCCTTCTGCCACAATTGTAAGTTTCCCGAGCCCTCCCCAGCTGTGCAGAATTGTAAGTGAACTAAACCTCTTTTATAAATTACCCAGTCTCTGTCATATGTCTTTATAGCAGTGTGAGAATGGACTAATACACTCATTTTTTGTGTTCTTCACTTCCTATCCTGCACTCCTTCCCATCTGCAAGTAGCTGGTGCTGTAGTGCAGTTTCCCATTATATCACTCCACTAGTAGTCTGACCTCTCCTGTCAGAGTGCTCCAGGCTACCACATAGCCTTTCTTTCCATAACATATAGCTAAGATGTTTATTCCCTCATTGTGCCTGTGCTATGGTCTGAATGTTTGTGTCCCCCCAAAATTCATTTGTTAAAATCTTAACTACCAAGGTGATGCTATTAGGAGGTGGGGCCTTTGGAAGGTCTTAAAATTAGTGTCCTTATAAAAGTGACCCCAGAGAGATCCCTTGCCCCTTCCACCATGTGAAGATACAGTGAGAAGGTGCCATCTGTATGGAAGCAGGCCATTCCCAGATACCAAGTCCCAGGGTCTCAATCTTGAACTTTCCAGCCTCCAGAATGGTGAGAAATAAATGTTTGTTGTTTATAAGCCACCAAGTTTATGATATTTTATTGTAGCAGCCTGAACAGACTAAGACAGCCTGACTTTAAATCAGTTAGGAGGATATCCAGCAATTGGCCTCATCCAACTGTGGAACCAAGAAGAGTGTGCACCTTACTCATGGTTTCTGTCTTGTAAGCAGTAAGCCTTGGACAATATACATACTTTCTCTTAGCCCATATTTCCTGATCCAAATATATCTTATAGAAATGTCAGAAAAAAAAAAAAGAAGAAATAATAGTCCAAGTTTCTTTTTCCTCTTACAGTTCAGGTTCTAGAAAATGTCATCTCTACTCACTGTCCTTCATTTCTTACTTGCTTTTCTGTCTTCAGCTAATCAAGGTTAGATTTCTACCCACTGGCAACCCCCAAAATCACTAAAATGCTCCTGCTAAAGTTGACTTGTTTACTACTGATCACCCAATCCAGTAGTTACTTCCCAGTCTTTATTCTGCAAAATCTGTGTTACATTCAACAACTGACTACTCCTTCATACATGAAATGTCTTCTTTGACTTTTAAACACACTTTTCTCCTATGTCTCTATTACTTTTTTCAAGGAAACAATACCTAGTATATGCTGGTCATTATAGATGCAAACAATAATAATAATATAATTAATGGTGCCCTTAAAAGGATCACAGACTGTGTGGAAATTGAACACTTAAATAGTTATTTATAATATAGTGTGATAATTGCAATTATAGAGATACACACAGACAGCAGGGGAAGAGCTTGAGAATGTTCTCCAGGATAACCTGAAACAAAGTCTAGTAGGAGTGGGAAAAATACTCTAGGATAAGGCATAAAACTTGGCAAAGGCCTGGAGATAAACAATATTTCTGTGTGTGAAGAGAAACTTCTTGGAGTTAATCTTCTAGGACACCCCCCCCCCTCCACACACACACACACACATTTTTGTCTCTTAAATACTGGTATTCCCTTGTTCCATCTGTGGCTCTCATATTACTGTATGCTCATTTGACCCCTGAAGCCAATTTGACTCTCTTTATTGTTATCTTCCAAATCTGTACTCTCACCAAAGACTTCCCTGTGGACCCTACACATTCCTATATCCAGCTTTCTGGTGGATTTTAATACCCAACATCCCAGTTCAGTGCTCTTTCTGCAACCTCAGAGTAAAACAACAGTAGTGATTATCCCTGACAATTATATAAGCACTTTATAATTTACAAAGCACTTTGGCATACATTATCTCACCAGCTGCTTCCTTAATGTAATAGCAGCAGTGGGCAAAAAACCGTGTCACTGCCGACAGCTCTTTTCTGACCTTGGTCTCCCAGCCCCACCTACTAAAAACAAGAGAGCATCTGGATGAGAGCTGATTAGAGCCTGGAAGCTGACCTTGTGTAGGGACCAGGGGAGCATGACAGCAGTAGTTGCCACCTCCACCTTCTCCATCTCCACAGGGGCAATAGAGCAATCCAGAGGTTTCATGGCAGAATGCGGGAGGCTACACAGAGCAGCAAGGCGTCTCATGGCCTGCCTAAGCAGAGGCTGACGGTGGTAGGCATCAGCTTGTGGGAGGTTAAGCGCTTATCCACTCTCGCCCCACTTTTCTGATTTCTCATTTCTTCCATGCATTAACTATCATTTTGAAAGTTTCAGTGGGTTAATTAAATTCTTCTAGTGTTGATGCTAAGAAAGCTGAAATATTTTCAACTGAGATTGACACTACTCAAGACATAGGCTTCACTGATGTTTGTTCAGTAACACTCCAATATGTCACAGGATTGCCGAGAGAACATCTGAGAGCTATAATGAGCTAAAAGTCAAGTACAGGGGAAAATGTGTTCCAGACTGCTGCAGATGTTCTCAAATCAAATCATATTTCTGTGAAATGCCATATAGAATATTCAGCTGTTGAAAGATGCAACACGAAAGGACAGTTCAATTGATTTGCACTGTATTTAAAAATTTTATGTAGCCTAAATTATATGAAATGATTTTTCCCACTTTTGAATCAATTAATAAGAGATGCACTTGATTCTAATGAGCTTCAAGGATGATTTTTTTGGGCTAAGAGGTACGGATTAGTTGGTTTAGGTAGGAGCTAAGGCTTATAGAAGAAGGTGGCAGTTGAATAAGGGAAATAAAGTATAATTGAGAAGCAGACATCCTCTAGACCCACTCCCTTGCCTTTATTCTTCCTTTGTCGCTTTGGCATCAAAATGAAGAAGACTTCTGTTGAATGAATTCACCAAGATTGTGATAAGGCTGTCTGTGGTACTATGTTGATAGTGGTTCATTCTGCCCCTCCTGAGAAACCCAAAGGAAGTTTACAGGAGGAGACCAAGGAAATGTTTTGGTAGATGCATCTGTTGACATAATCAGCTTATATTTCATCACACAGGTGACCTTGCACATCACCATAATTTTGGTAGTCTGTCCTTTGATTGGGAATAGTATTCTCTTACATGAAGAAAAGCACTGAACAAGAACTGACAACCGAGGTAAAAGAGAGAAAATTGCTTAGGTGAGATTAGAAAGTACGGTAGAACACTACAATGAGATATTACTTCACACCCACTGGAATAGCTAATGTTCAAAATACTGAAAACATCAAATGTTGGCAAAGATATTGAGCAGCTTGAAAATTCATACATTGCTAATGAGTATATAAAATGGTACAACTACTTTGGAAAACTCTCCAGCAATTTCTTATAAGACCCAACAATTCTACTCCTAGGTATCTTTCCAAGAGAAATAAAAGCACATATCCATAAGGCTTTGAGTTAATTGAATCTCACAAACATGTGAGGGAAAGAAACCAGAAACAAAAGAGCAGTTACCAAATAATTTCATTTATGTGGAGTTTAAAATGGGAGTAGCAAGTCTACATTATTTGAAATCAAGACAGTAGTTTTCTCCAGTAATATTTTTATCCTATATCTCAACTGGGGCGGTAGTTATGTGAATGTGTATATTTGTCTAAAATGTAGCTGTATACTTAAAATGTGTGCATATTATAAATACTGCATATTATAAATACATATTATAAATCATACATATTATAAATACATTGTTAATTTTTTCAAGAAATGCAAACTCACTCTGAAAGAAACTACAGGATAAGCATTTGGTAATATTTCTAGGGACAAAATAAGACATATCATATAAGAAATACTAAAGACATTTTTTATGCCCAAATTACTTTTAATCAGGTAGCCTTTGGGAACTGAAAACCTTATGAAGTTAACCACTGGAAAAGAATAGCTGGTACCTAGATAAAAATCTTGCCTGGAAACCGGCTTAAAAGAAAATGAATGGCTAGGGGCATAAACAAATGCATTTTACTCTGCCAACTTGCCAGCAGCTGGGTGTGGAGTTGGAAGACTTTCGGCCTTTCACATCAGGGAGGCTGGCTAGGACTTAGAAACAGAGAAGGGGCACATCTGCTCCTTGAGGAGCGGAGTAGGTAGTGGATGTGGTGTCACAACTCAAAGGAGAAGCTGCTTCTTAAAAATGGAAAATTTGATTAGGTCTTTTGGTAGGCCTCCCATTTGCTTTGCTTTGTAGGATCAGCCAGTGCCTGCAGCCCCCGTTAACAAAAGCTGGCCTTGCCTGAGGCCAGAGCTTCCAGAACAGAACCTTAAATTGATTGCTGATAGGATATTACATGCAGGGCTGGACTTTCTTGCCCTAACGTCCTACCTACCCTTATACAAACAAATCCAGTGGGAAATTTGTCTGGAAACTTTAAATCAAATACATTTCTAATGCTTTAATATATGCATTGACATTTTGTCTTGTAATAGCATTATTATTAATGGATAATAAAATTATAACATTTATAGAACTGAAGACCAAACACTCGAGGTTGAATTCCCATTCACTCTGGGTACACTTTGTGCATTTTGTAGGGCATTAGTATTGCAAATTGGTAAAGAGTCAAAAACTGTATTTTCATTCTGCCTATATTTTTGTATTCAGGTTTCTGCCTTTGTACTTCCTATTATCTAGGATGCCACTCCTAAAAAACTGTAACTGGAAACAAGTATCACACATCTTTTCTGAACTCACATAATTCTGGACAGATTTTGGTTTTTGGTACTAATTAGAATTTATTTTACATGTCCCTGCCTCAGAAACTTTAGTGTTTGGATTTTAATCATTTAAATAAACACCTATGCATTCAACAAATATTGAGTATTCCATGCCAGGCATTGCAGTAGATAACTGAGATTGAGTGATGAATAAGATAAACTTTTTATCATTGACGATCAATGGTGTATATATATATATAGTAATAAACTCTAAATACTTTACATAATTGTGTATATCTTTTGTATATGTGTGTGTGTGTGTGTGTGTGTGTGTAATAGATATACTCATTTTACAAAGGTAAAAACTGAGGTTAAAGAGGTTTAGCTATTTATTAGTGGAAGCCGGATGCAAACCCAGTTCTGTTTATTGCAAACACTGTGCCTGTAACCATTCAATTACCGCTCCTCAACATAACTGCTATTATGCTATCAGAGTTATGGAATTAGAAGGAAACAAGTGTCCATCTCAACCTGGGGCATCAGGAGCATTTGGGAGGCAACAGATGAACTGAGTCTTGAGGGATGAAAACACTATAAGGTTTATGTAAATGTCCTCATTAATTCCATTCTATAGGCAATGTCTGGCTCTGGCTAAATGATCATTTGTGAAAATTGCTACATTTTTATTTATAGTAGAGAAAGAGTTACAAGTCTGTTAGATAATTAATTCCTTCTCCCGATAGGGCACAGGCTTCATTCTTAGTTTGTGCTTTTGGGTGTCGTTGTCTTTTAGCATAAATCCTATCAAATCTTTGTGAGTTTTGCTTTTACATTTCCTTCATCTGTGACGAGAAGATTCTATTAGCAACCCTGGCACCTTCCATTAAAGTCTACAACTTCCAACTGCCAGGAAGGGATAATGAAGTGATAAATTTAATTTGATACCAAAATATGTAAGGCAGAGATATCTAAGTGAATTTATAGCATTAGCTATGTCTTTCCTCTTAGCATTAACAAAAGTTTTATGGCAGGTTATCAAAATCAGTGCAATAAAAACAAATTCATATGAATTCCTGTACACAGAAATCAGATCTATACTTTGTATCAAATCATGTCTTTCCCTCCTCTTGGCATTTTTGGACTCGTCAGAACCTAATAGGAGTTTTAAGTATTTTATTACTTGAAGGATGACAAAAAATATTGTTGACCAGCTTGTGAAGCATTTTTTACTGATTAATATATGCGTTCTGGAGTTTATAAAATCAAAATCTCCTTCTCCCCACTGGCTAGAAACCAGAAAGCCTATGAAGAAAGATAACACCTTCAGCGATGCCTACACTTGTGACAATGAGGGCGTTTCAAATTCTGTGGGAGGGAAAATCCACTTTCACCTGGATTTCTTAACTCTTTGTATCATGGTCATAAACACAAAAATTCTTTTTGCTTATTTGCATCCTTATACTTTGTCTAAATACTAACATTTCCACATCAAGATCCCTTTGTTTTAGTGAGCTTTATCTTACACCTTCATCTTTGTCTTCCCATCTCTTAGCATTACAATTAATATTACTATTCTAGTGACAGGTGATGCCTGTAAACTGCACCCACAGAATGCACAGCCAGGTGAAGTTCTGCTTTTTCCATGCAATGATGTATGTGTTCATCCTATAAAACAGACAAAACTGTTAGAATCAGTTTATGAGTATAAGGTTATTTGTCCAAGGAAAAGTAGAATTGATAATCATGATAATGATAATACAAATTAAAAACCTTCAACGGTTGTTATTTGAGGGCATTTTATGTTATCTGCTTTAATCTTACAATGATTTATGTAAGGTATGAATTGTTATTCTCTATGCTGTTGAGAAAAGGAAGGCTTGGAGGGATTAGGAAGTTGTCCCAGGTCCCATGCTGGAAAGAGCAGAGGCAGCATTGTGGTCCTGATCTGTGTGCTCACAGAACCTCCACACTTGACTACTACATTCTACCACCTCTACTTGTCATCCTGTCCGGAGAGAATCATTGTTTTTAAGGCTTGGGATTTGATTCTGAGTTGGCAGAGAGCAGATTAAGATTTTACTAATCTGTGGGCAAGATTGTTGAACATTTTACCTCTTTCCCAGTGACCTATGGCAGTCAGTTGTAGTAGAAATAATACAACGCTCACTCACCTGTATTCAGTGAACTTAGGATAAATTACTGCTTTTGCAGGTATGCCACCTTCTTTCCTCAACCTTTCATTATTGGCATCAAGTCACATTGCCATCCTGGGCTGATCCTTACCATGGACCTTCTGTTTACTGACAGAGATCACAGGTCCAACTCTGTCTTCCTCCTTCTGTTCTGCCTGTACATGTTATATTACTTGACTTTTAGCTCTTCTACAACAAATCCAATTTGGGTTATGACTTCATGTATTTATTTATATGCATATATTTTCCCTACCAGTGCCTCAATTAATCTAGTTTTTCTGGTCTGTTGATTATGTCTTTGAAAGTATTTAAGATAGGCCAGGCACAGTGGCTCATGCCTGTAATCCCAGCACTTTAGGAGGCCGAGGTGGGTGGATCATGAGGTCAGGAGTTCAAACCAGCCTGACCAACGTGGTGAAACCCCATCTCTACTAAAAATATAAAAATTAACTGGGTGTGGTGGCGCGAGCATGTAATCCCAGCTACTCAGGAGGCTGAGGCAGGAGAATAGCTTGAACCCGGGAGGCGGAGGTTGCAGTGAGCCAGGATCATGCCACTGCACTCCAGCCTGGGCCACAGAGCGAGACTCTGACTCAAAATAAAAAAAAAAAGAAGAAGAAGAAGAAGAAAGTATTTAAGATAAAGAGAGCCAGAGAATAATGAAGAAGAGAAGACCTTCAGGCAATGGGGAGAAACCTGATCCTGAGGTCTGCATAGATCCCCGCGAATTGCCTTGTTCTCTCTAGCTTTGGGCCTTCCCTTCATCAGCTGCATTGCCTATGTAGATGTGTATGGTTGCCTGGCTGCATGCCCAGCAAACTGTTGATGTGAACATTGCCTTCTGTCTCTCTTCAGTCATCTCAATTTCATATAAAATCAGCTATCTAGGCAGTAACTGTACTGGAATGGGCTTCAGATTCCACTATAGTAAGCAACCTTCAACTGGCTTATAATTCTTATTACTATCCAGGGTACCAAGCAATGACTGAATGATTTACACTTAATAGCAAGGAAAACCCTAGATATACCTGCCAGGGACCTTAGAGTGTCTTCATCACAACTGCAGGTGAAGTTTCCATTCACACAGTCCTTACTCAAGCATTATAATGTATGCAGTTCTGCAAAGGACCAAGAGAAAACTTAAGAGGGGCATCTGAAAGTATTCTAGATCTGTATGTGGATTCTTTCCCCTGCCTTTGTAATGCTAATATATTTTCTGTATGTATGCCTGCGTATTTCTCTCTGGAAGTTCCCTAGAGGATACCTGGCCTCATACTCTTGCACCAAAGAAGAATTCCCAGAATAATGATCTAAATATTTATCTACTCCTTAGTTATTTATTGAGTGTCGCAAGGTATAAATACCTGGGTTGGGGTGAAGTGAGATGAGGCAGTAGAAGGGATGCAGGTGGAGATGGAAAGCTCCACGGATGTTTCTGAGCGATTCCAGTGTCATGAGCATAGAATGTCAGCAATCCAAGGCAGATCATAAGTGAGCATACAGCAAGAGTTACCAGAGGATTTTTGAAGTTTTCATTTATTATGCTAAATATGTATAGCATGCAGATTAAAACAACATGGCTAGTTCGATAGTGATCAAATGTGACAGGTTGCTAGTAAAGTTTATTAAAAGAGGAAAGTGTCTGGTGAGCCGAGATCGCACCATTGCACCCCAGCCAGGGCAACAAGAGCAAAACTCTATTCCTAAAAAATAAAATAAAATAAAAATTAGCCCAATACATCAAAAAAAATCTAATCAATTATCATGGGCATTTGTAAGCACATCTTCATACTAAGGGCATTTTCTCTCAAGTATTTCGCCTTGGAAAGAAACAAATGTAGACAAAATGTCTTCTAGACAAATGTAAAGAGAATGCTAATATGTAAACATTTGGAGTTGGAAAGAAAAGAATACATTATGGATGACTGATATCATTGGTAAATATTGACATTTTAGAACACTCTGATGAAAATGGTAATGATTAGACCATTCCGTAGAGAAGTAAATGTAAAACTGTAAAATGTTTATAGGTAACACAAAGTAAGTAGAACTATTAATATTTCACCAAGAAGAATCATCAGTTTGATTATTCTTCTTGAGCAAAACAAAATCACTGCTGGGTATAGTGGCTCACGCCTGTAATCCCAACACTTTGAGAGGCTGAGGTGGGTGGATCACTTGAAGTCAGGAGTTCGAGACTAGCCTGGCCAGCATGGTGAAACCCCATCTCTATAAAAAATACAAAAATTAGCCGGGTGTGGTGGTGGGTGCCTGTAATCCCAGCTGCTCAGGAGGCTGAGGCAGAAGAATTGCTTGAACCCGTGAGGCGGAGGTTGCAGTGAGCTGAGATCACGCCAGTGCACTGCAGCCTGGGTGACAGAGTGAGAGGCGCGGTGGCTCAAGCCTGTAATCCCAGCACTTTGGGAGGCCTAGACGGGCGGATCACAAGGTCAGGAGATCGAGACCATCCTGGCTAACCCGGTGAAACCCTGTCTCTACTAAAAAAAAAAATACAAAAAACTAGCCGGGCGAGGTGGCGGGCGCCTGTAGTCCCAGCTACTCAGGAGGCTGAGGCAGGAGAATGGCGTAAACCCGGGAGGCGGAGCTTGCAGTGAGCTGAGATCTGGCCACTGCACTCCAGCCTGGGCGACAGAGCAAGACTCCATCTCAAAACAAAAAAAAAAAAAAAAAAATTACTAAGTGGAAATTGAAGCCCTATATCTATGTGAGCAAGCATAGTCAGGTGTAGTGCCTAATCACGTTAAATGCATTTTTATCAAAGGGAAAATGTGAATTCTGAAAATTTATGAATATTGAAGTTCAGTTTGGTCATCTAGAGTATATCATCTAGAGTATATCGTTGGTTAAAAAAAATCCAAATAAGGAAAAGTAAGCAATGTACCTTTAGAAGCAGGATTTGTGTAAAGCAATGTATGTGAATACGGATAGGGAGAATGAAAATTCAATGAGAATAACTCATACCAGATGAACATACTGTCCTCTTTTAATATGTTTCTAGGGAATAGATAACAATTTTCACCCAACTCTTACTAAATATTAATACCTTGGAGTGGGCTTTAGTTTAGTTACCTCATTTAACCCTCAGAGCAACCTGTGAGGTAGGTCTTCCTGATACCTGTGCTTTAGCTGATGATAAAACAAGTGGTTCAGCTGAGATTTGAACCCAGACAACAGGAAATGAAAGCCCAAATTCCAAACCATTCTATATCCCCTCAATAGAGTGAAGAGCTGCTGCCAGCAAGGCATATCTTGCTTTCTGGAAGGCATTTGACAGCTGACTACGATAGCCTGTTACACACTGTGAAGAAGATTGTTAGTTGGATCACAGAGCTAGAAAGCCTCATAATATTCTGATTTCCCTATGAAAAGCTTAACTTGTTTGGAGAATATCACGCTTAAAAAAAGATTTTATGTTCTTAGAGTTCCTCAGATTTATAATTAGAATCTGTGAATATATGACTGGAATAAAAACTTCAGGTTTATCATCCACTATAGAAATCCGTCATTCAAACTAGAAAACGTTACTCCATCAGGATATGTTATTTTATTAAAAATAATATTCTTATGATTATTAAATGAGAGCAGTCGACCTCTGAAAGAAAGGTCTAGAAGTTTTCCCAAGATTGGTAATAAAAAAACTACAAACTTGTGAATTTTAGAAATAATTACTTAAAAATGCAGGCTGTTTACTCTTTCTAGGCTATAATATACCTTTAGGCTATCAGACAAAAAGCTCTACTTTACTAAGTGAATTATTAATATAAACACATTTCAAGAAATTGTTTAACCTACTTAAGATAATTAACAGCTTTCAAGTACGCTATCAAAATTCATATGAAAATCAACAATGAATGTGCTGTTTTAAATAAATGTTTGTTAGCAATTCTTCCCATTGGATGTACCTGAAAAAACGCATTTCTTTCCCAATAATCTGTAATTCAGTCTTTTCACCAATTCAAAAGGACTCTTCACACAATTCATCCAAATTAGTGTATTTTTACTGTAGACTTTTGTAGAATATAGAAAGCATCCTACTCCCTGTGTTTATAATTTGATCTCAGTTATATAGTCATTGTCTCATTCTATCTGCTTCTACCAGGAATTTTTCATTAGTTGCTTACTGATCTTACTCTAGAGACTCAAAGTAATTACGTCCAAGAATTGTACAGTGTCAAGAAGTGGTAACTTTCAGGAAATGGAGTGATATGTGCTTTAATTTTTAAATCTAATGCTAGCACACTAAATAAAATCGAGAGAGTATATGAATATGAGGTAGATATTCCATAGAAGTATATATTGTGCTCTTCCTATGTCCAAAATGATTTTAAACTACACTAAAACTTTTGAAAAATATACACTTTTTATGGGATATCTTCTGAAAGGGAAAGAACAAGATTTCCCACCAGGAAAACTGAAATACAAATCTATTCATGAAGAATCTCATCTAAAGCAGAATCTCATATTTTTTATAAATCTAAACTTTGGCTATAAAAAAATTCTATTTCTGAATTTAGCATTAATATACTCTCTGAAGTGATTAACAACATTAGTGGTAATACAAACTATTGAAAATAAAATAAAAATATTTTCTAAAATGCTCAAATAATATGGTACTTTGATAATATTCCTGTGTCTGCATTAAATTCTGCTTTTTTAAACTTTGAAATACAAGTATTGGGCCATCTGGAAAGTTTGGCAATTCTTGCTTATGTCTGGAGAATTCATAACATAAAATATAATTTCTGGCACATAAAAGCATTTATACCTCTGAATTAAGAGAAGGGGAAGTTTGGAAGGAATAGGTAGCTGTGTTGGGCAGCTGCCAAGGGCTGAAGAGAAGGTAAAGATAAACCATTAAGTGTCTTAAGGAAATCCTAAAAGGGAAGTGAATTTTTCCCATTTGAATGACACCTAAGTTTTACTATACAATGTTACTTTTTTTCATCTTAATGTTTTTAAAACTTTTATTTTAGTACATGTGCAGGTTTGTCATTTAGGTAAACTCATGTCATGGAGGTTCCTTTTACAGATTATTTTGTCACCCAGGTACTAGTCCTAGTACCCAATACTTATTTTTTCTGATTATCTGTTTTCTCCCACCCTCCACTCTCAAGTAGGCCCCAGTGTGTCTGTTCCCTTCTTTGTGTTCACGTGTTCTCATCCTTTAGCTCCCACTTATGACTGAGAACATGCAGTGTTTAGTTTTCTGTTCATGCGCTAGTTTGCTAAGGATAATGGCCTCCAGCTCCATCTATGTTCCTGCACAGGACAGGATCTCATTCTTTCTTGTGGCTGCATAGTATTCCATGGTGTGTATGTACCATATTTTCTTTATCTAATCTGCCATTGATGGGCATTTGGATTGATATCATGACTTTGCTATTGTAAATAGTGCTGCAATGAACATACGTTATGTGTACACGTGTCTGTATGGTAGGTAGAATAATTTACATTCTTTTGGGTATAAACCCAGTAATGGGATTGCCGGGTTGAATGGTAGTTCTTTTTTAAGCTCTTTGAAGAATTTCCACATTGCTTTCCACAATAGTTGAACTAATTGACACTCCCACCAACAGTGTGTAAATGTTCTCTTTTCTCTGCAACTTTGCCAGTGTCTGTTATTTTTTTTTAACTTCTTAATAGTAGCCATTATGACTGGTGTGAGATGGTATCTCAATGTGGTTTTTATTTGCATTTATCTAATGATCAGAAATATTGAACTTTGTTTTCGTATACTTGTTGGCCACATGTATGTCTTTTGTAAAGCATTTGTTTATGTCTTTTGCCCACTTATTAAGGGGCTGTTATTTCTTTCTTGTAATTTGTTTAAGTTCCTTATAGATTCTGGATATTAGACCTTTGTTCGATACATAGTTTGCAAATATTTTCTCCCATTCTATAGGTTTTCTGTTTACTCTGTTGAGAGTCTCTTTTGCTGTGCAGAAGCTCTTAAGTTTAATTAGTTCCCATTTGTCAATTCTTGCTTTTGTTGCAACTGCTTTTGGAACCTTCGTCATGAAATCTTTGCCCATTCCTGTGTCTAGAATCGTGTTGCCTAGGTTGTCTTCCAGTGTTTTTATAGTTTAGAGTTTTACATTTAAGTTTTTAATTCATCTTATGTTGATTTTTGTATATGGTAAGGAAGGGGCCAATTTTAATCTTCTGCTTATGGCTAGCCATTTATCTCAGCATCATTTATCAAACCGGGAGCCTTTTCCCATTGCTTGTTTTTGTCAGCTTTGTTGATGATTAGATGGTTGTAGGTGTGCAGTCTTATTTCTGGGCTTATATTCCATTTTATTGGTCTGTGTGTCTGTTTTTGTGCCAGTACCATGCTGTTTTGGTTACTGTAGCCCCTGTAGTATAGTTGAGAGTCAGGTAACATGATGCCTCCAGCTTTGTTCTTTTTCCTTAGGATTGCCTTGGCTAATTGGACTCTTTTTCAGTTCCATATGAACTTTAAAATAGTTTTCTCTAGTACTGTGAAGAATATCATTGGTAATTTAATAGGAATAGCATTGAATCTGTACATTGTTTTGGGCACTGTGGTCATTTCAATGATATTGAGTCCTCCTATCCATGAGCATGGAATGTTTTCCCATTTGTTTGTGTCATCTCTGATTTATTTGAGCAGTATTTTATAATCCTCATTGTAGAGATATTTCACCTCTCTGGTTAGCTATTCCTAGGTAATTTATTCTTTATGTGACAATTGTGAATGGGATTGCCTTCCTGATATGGCTCTCGGCTTGACTATTGTTGGTGTGTAGGAATGCTCCTGATTTTTGTGCATTAATTTTGTATCCCGAAACTTTGCAGAAGATGTTTATCAGCTGAAGGAACTTTTGAGGCAAGACTATGGGATTTTCTAGATATAGAATCATGTCATCTGCAAACAGTGATAGTTTCACTTCCTCTCTTCCTATCTGGATGCTGTTTATTTCTTTCTCTTGCCTGATTGCTTTGGCCAGGTCTTCCAATACCATATTGAATAGGAGTGGTGAGAGAGGGCATCCTTGATTTGTGCTGGTTTTCAAGGGGAATGCTGTCCGTTTTTGCCCTTTCAGTATGATATTGGCTGTGGGTTTTCATATATGGCTCTTCTTATTTTGAACTGTGTTCCTTCAATACCTAGTTTACTGAGAGTTTTAAGCATAAAGGGATGTAGAAACCGTGTATACATATGTAACAAACCTGCACATTGTCCACATGTACCCTACAGCTTAAAGTATAATAAAAATAAATAAATAAGAAAACAAGAATTTTATCAAAGACCTTTTTTGCATCTATTGAGATAATCATGTGGTTTTTGTCTTTAGTTCTGTTTATGTGATGAATCACATTTATTGATTTACATGTGTTGAACCAACCTTGCACCCCAGGGATAAAGCCTACTTGGTCATGGTGGATTAACTTATTGATGGGCTTCTGAATTTGGTTTGCCAATATTTTGTTGAAGAATTTAGAATTATTGTTAATCAAGGATATTGGCCTGAAGATTTCTTTATTTGTTACTACACAACTTTTCAACTTGCTATTTTTTCTCAATGAACTCTATGAACCAAAAATAAGTGAATACTAGAAAGTTGTCTCTCAATCTTGTTTCTAAAAGAGGGTGCTGTGGTTTGAATGACAACATCCCCTATAAAATTGATGTCAAAACTTAATCCCCAGTGCATCAGTAGTAAGAGATGTGGTCTTTGGAAGGTGGTTAAGTCATGAGGTCTCCAACATCATGAATGAGATTAACACCCTTATGAAAGGGCTTGAGGGAAAAGGGAATGCTTTCTTGCCCTTCTGACCCTTCCACAAAGCGAGGACAGAGCATTCATTTCTCTGGAGGATGCAGCAACAAGGTGCTATCTGGGAAGCAGAAACCAAACTCCAGACACCAAACCTGCCAGCACCTTTATGTTGGACTTCACAGCCTCCAGAACTGAGACAAAAACATTCTGTTGTTTAGAAATTACCCAGTCTGTGGCATTTTTTATAGCAGCACAAATGGACTAAGACAGAGGATCATCCTATTCGTTTCTGATATGGTTCACAGAAAACTATGTGTTGATTTGGGTAGTAGATTGTTTTCTTTCCATTTGGAAAAGCACTGTAACTACACATGGTTTAAACTTCATGTTGAATTAAAAGTGAAGTAGGAGAATGCCTCTGTATATTCCAAGTATATTTATGGCTGTTTGCTGATTGGCTTATAAATACCCACAGCTCCGTTATGATTGCTGATGCTTTTAGAAGGCGAGAACTCTTTATAAAGGGTCCTAATGTATTAGAACATCGATATTGTTTTACTTGTATCAATATGATAGAATGATGGGTTACATTGCCCCACAGAGTTTCCAGGCTGTTTTCTGTGACAGAGCTTTTAACATTAAAAATGAAATCATTCAACAATAGTAGTGTATATAGTCAGGCTGTTTGAGACATTCCTGTAGCTGTGTAAGATGCTTTATTTAAGGGAAAATCCTTGAAGAAATTAATTGATATGAGCCAGAAGTTGTTCAGCTGATTTAATCGCTAATCTGCTGTTGTTTCTAAATTGAATGAGATCCAGAAGGAAGTCTGCCTGCTTCCAAATCAGCCAATTCAAGATATGTGCGCAGGATGGAGTTAGACCACTGTATGCTAAAATGCCGGCTCAAAATTAAGCAGGCTTTGCTATGGATGGGAATGAGGGAGTGATTAGCCAAGTTTTAAACATGCTAATTCACTTTTCAGGGCATTTTGCCAAGTTAACTAAGGCTATCCTGAAACTATTTGAAAAATTAACTCAAGAATAAATAGTGACCAGGCCTGAATTTCTGTTTTCAAAATTTGTTAAGAACTGAACTTTGAAAAATAAGTCAGTAAGTAAAGTAAGGCCTTTATTCAGATATCACATTGTGGAATCCCAGTCATAGTGCAGTCTCCTGTGGGTGAAGTAAACAATTTAGGTTGTACACTTTCTGCTCCCCACTGATGGTTCTATGCGTAAGTCTGTCCTGTTCTCTTTGAAATTCAGATATTCAATCTATGTGACAATAAGAGAAATTTTAAGTACCAATGAAATTGTAATTGATTTTAAACCCTGGGAACTAGAGGGGAGCTAATAGCAGAGAGTAAATCTCTTACAATCCTTCTATTCAAAGAGTTAGCTTATCTCTCAGCATCAAACAACCCCTTACTTGGCCTTCAAAATTCTGCTGGACTCTCTAATCTCACATTTATCGGGTAGTATATTAAAGAGTTGTTCATTTTCAATTTTCTTATCAGTACTACAGAAAAGATACAGTGTTAGTTTGGTTAAGGATATATAACCAACATTTTATTGTGAGGAGCTTAGGGAAAATATTCCATCTTGCATTTCAAGTGTGGCTTACCATTCTACTGAAATATTCTGAAAGGATAAGAAAGAAAAGTTGTCTTTGTTGTTATTTTTCTTTTTCACTTATTTTTGTAAAATAATTTTCTGCTTTAATTCCATGCCCTTTAAATAGGAATTGTTCTAAAATTATCTTGGAAAGCCTAGCACCACACTATACAGAAATCATCGGTAAATTAGTTGAATATTAACACTGTAAATATAAAACTATTGGTTATTACAATGACTCTTGACCCAAACAGTAAAACAGCATATCTTCCTAATGATAATGGTATCCTAACGATAATAGTATCAGTAAGAAAGACTAAGAAGATTCCTTCGTCTTTCTCTAGGAGAAAAGAAAAGAAGGGCAGGAGAGAGGGAAGGAGGGAGAGAAGAAGACAAGGAAGGAGGGAGAGAAGGAAGGAAGATAAAATCATAGGATTTATTTATCGGCATAGTCACTGAATAATATGTCTCTTTAGTTAGCTAATGGAGAAATTTATTCCTTTAATATTTCTATTTAACATTCTAATAAGATTAAAAGGAACAGAATACGTTTCTAATTAATTTTTATTTTCCCATTTTTTCATATTTCCTTAGCTACAGTTTTCTACAAACATACCACAAATTCAGTCTCAAAATTGCCCCCGAGTAGTTTCTGCAACTTACTTCCTACATATTATCAAAATGTTAGAACCCTTTATTTATCTACCTTAAGTTTCTGTGGCTTCTTAAACTAGTAAATGTATGGTTTGTGAGTTTATTTTTTAACAAGTTTAGGAAATATTTAGTCATTATTTCTCTAAATAGTTTTTCTGTTTCATTCTTTCTTCCTCTTTTCTGAGTCTCCAAGTGAATATATATTAGAACTTCAAAGATTGTTCCACAAGTCCCAGATGTTCTTTCAATATTTTTTAATGGTTTCTCTGGTTTTCAGATTGGACAATTTCTATTGATCCATCTTCAAGTTCACTGCGTCTTTCCTCTCATGCCATCTCCATTATGCTGTTAAGCCCACCTAGTGAACTTTTTATTTTAGTATCACATCTTTTAAATCTAGAATTTCTTTTTGCTTCATGTTTCTCATTTATTTCTTTGCCATATTCATTATCTCATCATTCATTATCAGTGTATTTTTCTTTATATCCTGAGCATAGTTATAATAACTAACTTAAAATCCTTGACCTCTAATTCTAATATCTGGATCATCTCAGGACTGATCCCTGTTGATTGCCCTTTATTTTGAGAGCAGTCAAAATGCTCTTTCCTATGGCTGACAATTTTGTATTGTAACTGGACTGTGTAAATGATACATTATAGAGAGACTCTGGACTCTCCACACCTGAGTCCTGATTTTTGTTTGTTTTAGCAGACAATTAACTTATCTTAATGCAAACCCCAAAACTCTGCCCCTTCTGCAGTTAGCAACTGACTGAAATATCTGTACAGTTATTTCAATCTTAGCTGGGCTGCTTGGCATCTGCCAAGCACAGGCATAGCTCAGATGTCAGCCAGTGATTTGGGTAGAATACATATGCAGAATCTGGTGCTCCCTCTCTGTATCTTTCTTTCTTGGATATCTCCCCAGTTTCTAGATGTTTTGATGGCCCCAACTCTGATTTCTCAGCCAGTCAGAAGGCGAATTTCTCTCTGAATTTTAACCTCCCTGCTTGGTACCACCCCCTTAGCCTGTTCTCAGGCAAAAAGGATAGTGTAGTGTCACTCCCTTCTCCCAGGTGCCAGTTCCCCTTTAGTTTTTGCCCTTTTTTGGACATTCTTCAGTGCATTTGGATAGTGTGTGTGTGTGTGTGTGTGAGTGTGTGTGTGTTTGTGTGTATGTATGCGCGCCTGTGTGTGTGTGTCGTGAGTTATCTGCAGGAGAAGCCCAAAGGAGGTATTCTGCCATTACCAGAAGTTGAAATCTTCAAAAATCGTCTATCATAAATAAAAGTACGAAGAATCCTTATAGAAAGAACATTCACCTAGATATAAAACTTTTTCAAATTGCAAACTTGTAACATTTGAAGACTTAAATGTTTTTTGCTGTTGTTGTTTTTAAATTCCCATCCTGTGTACTGCCATCGCTAAATCAGAGTAATGAATTCACTGGTTGTGAGCAACTTGACATGATTTGTAGAAGCACAAAAAGCCCTGGGGAATTGGACTTGGTATTGCTCACTTTTAAGCTAATAAAGAGAAAACCCTACAATCAAATGCAGTGAAGGGTATAATTGGTGCAATACTACTTGCTATCAGTGTGCTTTTCAGGGTCATTTTTGTTAACTGAGGAATGAAGTAAAACATTTTTAAGCACCCAGTACTTCAATAAGAATATATATGGTTACCCTGAGCAGTCAAGTCCAAATACATGATGCCTGATTATTATAGAAGCACCTATTCAGCACTGCTCATTGTAAAGGATCTTATTCTTTAGTTGCAGATATATATCACCTGAAATCAAGCCATGTCTAAAAAATAGATCACTTTTAGCTCCATGTACCATTAAGGGTGAATAAAAGTGTCAAAAGTAAAGGAGAGCTTATACACATATTACAGGTATGGGAATGTCTGTACAACTTGAAAATATATCCATCAAGAGTTGTATTTCACAGAAATTGAAATATTTCAGAAGCAATACTCTATTGTGTGCCATGGAATACATATTTCCTGAGTCTGGAGAAATTTCAAGCCTCCTTTTTTCTGTCGCATATGTTCTGGCTGATGCCTTGTAATCATTGCTTCCCCATTCAGTCACCATGGAAATGAGAAGGACTTTGTTGTCTTGGATAGAGAACTGACTTAATAATAGGAAACTCCATATAGGGATAACTGGGCATTTGTGTTCCTCAGGGGTCAGTAATAAAACCCATCTTATTTGAGGAATAAAATCCCACATAAGTAGATAAGTCTTCCCAATAAGAAAAAGGCAAGATGATGGTAATACACTGAAAAGGGATCTCTAAAACAGTGTGCATGGGCAGAAAAGGTGATGTGCGTTTGAATGCGGGCAAACACTAGGTGATATAACTTATTACCAAGAAGCGGTTTTAAAAGAATGCAGTTTGTATTTTTCTACCTAAGAATAGAACCCTGGAGCCTGAAGAAGGGAAAACCAAGTTCCTGTCTCCTTCTTAGGTAATATTAAAGTGCGATTCTCTAATCCAAGGTCAAAAAAAATTATTCATTTCAAATAACTACCGATTTAAAAAATTTCTGTGACCAAAAATATAAACGTTTTCTTTAAAGCATTATTTGAAATCAATCAAGTTATTTATTTGCACCAACTGGAATTATCTAGATCAATGCTACTCAAAACATGGTACCAAAACCAGCAACATCAGCATCACCAGAGCTTGTTGAAAATGCAGAGTCTCAGGCCCAACTCCAGACCTATGGTATCACAATCTGCATTTTAAAAAGATCCCCAGGTGATTGATACGTAGGTTTAAGTTTGAGACGTACTAGAATCGATAATACAATAAAATAAAATCTCAGTGTAAGAAGCATCACGTCTGTCTTATTTAGTGAGACCATTGGAAAGTGAGGTCAAAAGAACACTAAGGAAATTTGTAGATGGCTGTAATTTGGGAACTACTTTCAATTCTCAGAAAAAAGATAACTAGCACAAAAGAATCTAAAGAGGTTACAAAGAAGAAAGAAGAAATGAAATGAAACCTGGGTAAATGTATGATATGAATCTGTGAAATAATAATATCAAATAAGACATTTAATAGACACAATTTAGAAAGCAGTATTATCAGGAGACCTAGAGCTGGGATGAAAGTGAAGAACAAATTATAGTAAAATCAGGATTTCAGGGTATTAGGATAATAAAAACAACAAATGCAATTTGGGGCCTCCTATCCAGAGACAAATCATGGAAGAGGCAGATAATGGTTCTTTTTTAATGACTCGGGTGAAAATTCAGAGAGAATATTTGGACACAAAAGTAGAAGAGCTCTGGCTTCCTACAGAATCCAGGGAACAACAGGTTATAACATTTGATAGATGAAAAGAACTATGAATAGTGTAAATGATGATTCCAAAGTCAGACTTATGACAACACTTGGAAATATGAAATGTGAAAAGCCTTTGATTTTAGGAGGCATGAAATTTGAAGTATAGTAGTGAAATCAAACAGAAAAAATATGTCCTGAATATTAACACACATCACACATATTTAATAGCACTGAGCCCAAGTCTGTCTGCTCAACTATTCAGGCCACATATACATTCCCCACAAAGAGAAAATAACCAGTTGTAGCTAACTCCTCACCCCACCACCAGATCTTGAGAAAAGTTCAGATGGCCTTTATAGCTCTACCTTGCTTCATTTTTGCAATGACACAAGTAAAACGCATTAACTTACTTAGGGTGAGTACACCTACCATGTATGCTACCTAGACACATGTTTTTGTTTTTATTTTTTATTTCAATAGGTTTTGGGAGGACAGGTGGTGTTGGTTACATGAATAAGTTCTTTACTGGTGATTTCTGAGATGTTGGTGTGTCCATCACCCAAGAAGTGTACACTGTACCCAACGTGTACCCAATCTGTAGTCATTTATCCCTCACCCCCCCTCACCCTTTCCCCTAAGACCACATTGTATTAAATTTTTTGTTTTGTTTTGTTTTGTTTTGAGCTGGAGTCTCACTTTGTCGCCCAGTAGTGCAGTGGTGCAATCTTGGCTCACTGCAACATCAATCTCTGAGTAGCTGGGACTACAGGAGCATGCTACCACACCTGGCTAATGTTTGTTTTTTTGTAGCGACAGGGTTTCACCATGTTGACCAGGCTGGTCTTATACCCTGGCCTCAAGTGATCTCCCCACCTCAACCTCCCAAAGTGCTGGGATTACAGTCGTGAGCCACTGCACCTGGCCCCACTGTATCATTCTTATTCCTTTTCATCATCATAGCTTAGCCCCCAATTATCAGTGAGAACATAAGATGTTTGGTTTTCCATTCCTGAATTACTTCAGTTAGAATTTAATAGTCAGTTCCATCCGGCTTGCTATGAATGCCATTATTTCATTCCTTTTTATGGCTGAGTACTATTCCATGATGTATATGTACCACATTTTCTTTATCCACTCATTGATTAATGGGCATTTGGGCTGGCTCTGTATTTTTGCAACTGCAAATTCTGCTGCTATAAACATGGTTGTGCAAGTATCTTTTTCGTATAATGACTTCTTTTCTTCTGGGTAGATACCCTTTAGTGGGATTGCTGGATCAAATGGTAGATCTACTTTTAGTTATTTAAGGAATCTCCACACTGTTTTCCATAGAGGTTGTACTAGTTTACATTCCTACCAACAGTGCAAAAGTGTTCCCCTTTCACCACATCACCATATCCATGCCAACATCTTTTTTTTTTTTCTTTTTGGTCATGGCCAGTCTTGCAGGAGTGAGGTGGTTTTGCAGTGTGGTTTTGATTTGCATTTCCCTGATAATTAGTGATGCTGAGCATTTTTCCATATACTTCTTGGCCATTTGTTTTCAGAATTGTCTTTTCATGTCCTTAGCCCACTTTTGGATGGGATTGTTTGTTTTTTTCTTGATGATTTGTTTCAGTTCTTTGTAGCTTCTGGACATTAGTCCTTTGTTGGATGTATAGATTGTGAAGATTTTCTCCCACTCTGTGGGTTGTCTGTTAACTCTGCTGATTATTTCTTTTGCTATACAGGAAGTTTTTAGTTTAATTAAGTCTCATCTATTATCTTCGTTTTTGTTGCATTTGCTTTTGGGTGCTTGGTCATAGTCTTTGCCTAAGCCAGTGTCTACAAGGGTTTTTTCAATGTCACCTTCTAGAACTTATATGTCTTCAGGTCTTAGATTTAAGTCTTTGATCCGTCTTGAGTTGATTTTTGTATAAGGTGAGAGATGAGGATCCAGTTTCCTTCTTCTACATGTGGCTTGCCAGTTATCCCAGCACCATTTGTTGAATAAGATAGACACATTTTTAATACTGTCCTCGCCATGTTCTCCTGGAGCTATAGATCCAGACCTAAAGTTGCATGTAATGGCAGGTCATCATATTGTTCATGAACACGATCATGTGGGAGGGAGTATGGACGTAGCTGTTATTCTCTTCTCCCCATCTGAACCTAAATCCTGTTCCTTTGGATAGCAATTCAGTTCATTAGGTTCCAGACTAGTTTTAGTATAGTAGTAATGGAAAAAAATATGATGTTATCAGCTATACTCATATTAAGCTACAGAGCATACTGCAGTTTTGCCTTGACCAAAGAATGCCTCTACTAGATGAAAATCAGAACTTAAAGTACAAGTGAATAAATAGCTGATTACAAAAGATTCTTACATTTCAGCAGGCTTCTCCATGGAGCTCCTTTTAAAAAATGAACTCCTCTAGTGTTTTTTTTTTGTTTTGTTTTGTTTTGTTTTGTTTTGAGGCGGAGTCTAGCTCTGTCACCTAGGCTGGAGTGCAGTGGCCGGATCTCAGCTCACTGCAAGCTCTGCCTCTCGGGTTTACGCCATTCTCCTGCCTCAGCCTCCCGAGTAGCTGGGACTACAGGCGCCCACCACCTCGCCCGGCTAGTTTTTTGTTGTTGTTTTTTGTTGTTGTTGTTGTTGTTGTTTTGTATTTTTTAGTAGAGACGGGGTTTCACCATGTTAGCCAGGATGGTCTGATCTCCTGACCTCGTGATCCGCTCGTCTTGGCCTCCCAAAGTGCTGGGATTACAGGCTTGAGCCACCGCGCCCGGCCTCTTCTAGTGTTTTTAAGTGTTTTACAGACCATTAACTACATGGCAGAGGGGCAATGAGAAGGGATTTCTAAATTTAATGAACTAGGACACACTCAAGTTGAGGACAGATAAAAATAAGACAAGTTATATTTAAAATTCTACTTTATCAGTGGGAAAACACAACCATGAAAACCATCTAAACATCAACTTGAAAAGTATTCAGTTCTCAGGTATGCTATACCTGAGTGACAACTTGATGAAAACATTGATGATGATGATAATATTGTATAAATATGATAATTATATATAAATATATTAGTCTACAGAATATATGCAGCAATATCTACATGTGTGCCTTGCATAAATATGTTATATATTATATGAGTACTATATGTATTGTATATTTTAATAGTTATTAAATATGGGTATCTGTGTATTTTTATGTGACATTAATATTATCATTTAATAGATATAGATATTAACTATATCTGCATATATTTGTGTATATAGTCAATGTGCTTCTGTAAGAGAGTGTGTGTGTGTGTGTGTGTGTGTGTGTGTGTGTGTGTGTGTGATTCAGCCATCACCTAACAAAGTGGAGGCATCATTCAAACTTCCTACCTTTGCATTTTACACCTAGATTTAATACTGACATTGACTTTGCAAATCTCACTCTTCTCAATATGAAATAACCCAACTGTCCATTCATTCCCAGCTCTTAAACTCTTAAATCTCATTTAGAAATGGCTTAAACCAGGAAATAAATTAGCCACATCCCTAGAAACTTTGGCTATAATTGCCTAGTGTATTTTTCCACTAGTAGTGTTTGAAATGCTTCCTATGAAGTAAATGCTTTACAAAGTTAGCAGAAGGAGATTCCCGGAAATAGCAGTGTAAATGGCCTTGACTGCATTTTGATAGGAAACTTCAAGCCATGTTGATTAATACATTATCCGTAAAATTAAACCAGCCTAGAAAAGGTTAATTTTAAAATAACTATAATGTTAATGTAATACTTATTTTTGATGAGGACAGGCTGAAGAGAGCTTAATAAAATATACTAGACAAATTCAGATAATATACTACTTCAAAATTGTTACATGAATAACTTTCCATTTTTAATTTCTTCCATGGAATAGTAGAGTATGACCATTAGTATGTTTTTAATTTAAAATGCATTTTGGAACATATTAACAGTAAAATTGAAAGAACGGGATTTGAAGATTTGGATTCTGTCTGTATTAATAGCTGATTGCATAGTAACAGATAATCTTTCTTTTCTCTTTTTTCCTTTTTTTGGGGTTTTTTGTTGTTGTTGTTTGTTTGTTTGTTGTCTTTTTTTGGGTTTTTTTGTTTTGTTTTGTTTTGTTTTGTTTTTGATACAGACTTTCACTCTTGCAGCCCAGGCTGGAGTGCAATGGCAACATCTCGGCTCACTGCAAATTCCGCCTCCCGGGTTTAATCGATTGTCTTGCTTCAGCCTGCCAAGTAACTGGGATTACAGGCGCCCACCACCATGCCTGGCTAATTTTTTGTATTTTTAGTAGAGATGGGGGCTTCACCATGTTGGCCAGGTTGGTCTCGAACTCCTGACCTCAGGTGATCTGCCTGCCTCGGCCTCCCAAAATGCTGGGATTACAGGCATGAGCCACTGCACCCAGCCCCACTGCACCCAGCCCCACTGCACCCAGCCCCAGATAATCTTTCTGATTCTCTGTTTTCTCCTCTAGCAACTGGAGATAATTAAATCTTCCCTGTTGACTTCACAGCACTGTTGTGAAGAATCAAAAGAGCTCATATGTATATACGATTATATCTGTATAATCTCTATATATGTTCTCAAATACCGTAAGGTATATGTAAATATGTGTAAAGTATTTTAATGTTTTTACAGTTTTAATGTTTTAAAAGGAACACATTTCATAGAAGAACGTTATGAGAAGGTAATGATTTCTCATTTTGAATATAAGATAGCTGGATTTGATATCAATATTAATTTTTATTAGGTATTGACTTAGCTTTGCTTATCTTATAACAAGAGACCATAATCCAAGCATAGTTTATTCCATTGACTTTATTACTTTATCAAAGCTAGTAATTATACTTCTGGTGTTTCCAGACCAACAGCAAAAACAATTGAACATAATGCAATGAATATTGCAATGAAAAGCATTTGTCATTATAATATGCTAGAATTCCAGGAAGATGCAATATACTCTATTTGTGTGTAGTTTCTTATAAACAGCCTTGGCCCGGCGCAGTGGCTCACGCCTGTAATCCCAGCACTTTGGGAGGCCCAGGCAGGTGGATCACGAGGTCAGGAGATTGAGACCATCCTGGATAAGAAGGTGAAACTCCGTCTCTACTAAAAATACAAAAAAATTAGCCGGGCGTTGTGGCGGGTGCCTGTAGTCCCAGCTACTCTGTAGGCTGAGGCAGGAGAATGGGGTGAACCCGGGAGCGGAGTTTGCAGTGAGCCGAGATCACACCACTGCACTCCAGTCTGGGCGACAGAGCGAGACTCCGTCTCAAAAAATAAATAAATAAATAAATAAATAAATCAACAAACAAACAGCCTTAGTTCTATTTGAAACTAAAGAAGAACAGGGTGGTTAGTTTCAACATGTTAACAGCTCATTCTGTTTAAGTAAAATAGAAAATGGAAAAGAGAAGGACCTAGAAAGAAGCATATCTCACTCCATCCAGAAGTCATGAAAGAAGATGATGCAGTGATGTATCTAGCTCTGAGGTCCTCTTTTGTATAAAATAAATAAATATTAATAAATATAGAATATCTGAGCAAAGGACTTCTTCAGAAGAGAACCCAGAGAGAGCCCAGTGCCCATAAGAAAATGCCTGGGTGAGCTTATTAGAGTTCTTGTTGACCAAACAGATTATATTTTACCTACATGAAAATAATAGTAATAGTGAGAAAAATGTTATTGAACATTTGAATGATGCTTTCATTCATTCATTTATTCATCCATTCAACAAATGTTTATTAAGCACCTACTTTGGAATAGGCAGTATGACAACGTTGTCATACTGTAGTGAAGAAGAGAGACTAGGTCCTTGTTCTCTTGGAGATTACAGTCTAATAATGATGGACAGAAACTACATTCTTTTTTTATAAGATACAGTGTGTACTAAACATTTGCAGGCTGAAAAGGCATTCTTAGAAGAAAATTAGGGAATGTGGAGCTACTTTAATCTGGGTATCAGGGAAGGGTTCTGTGAGAAAGAGATACTTGGAATGAGATGTTAAGGATGAGGAGCCAGGAAACAGCGTTCCACTGGTGAGAATAGCATTTGTGAAGGTGTGCAAAAACCTGAAAGACAGCCTTTGCGGCATAAGTTAGAGAAAAAAAGTGGAAGTAACACCACATGGTATTCGAAAGGTTGACAATGGCCACGTTATGTGGAGGCTTATTGACCATGACGAAGAATTTGGATTTTATTAAATGTGCAAAAGGAAACTGACAAATGGTTTTACACAGAAATGGTGAAAATATACAAATACATCATCTTGCTACTATGTGAAAATATGTAGGAGATGTGATGCAATGAAGTTACAGACATCATTATGAGGTGGTTAGCAGGACTGGCTTTGTGGGTATGTAATCTGTGCCACAGTACAAAGCTTCCCTCTCAGAAGGGTCCTGCTCTTGGCTTAATGCTCTGACAACTCCATCTTGAAATTCATAATAATTTTTAAACCGGGAGGCTTGGATTTTTACTGTTCATTGGGTCCCCAAATTATGTAGCTAATACTGTCTGCTATGGAAATCTAGTTGCAAGATGGTTATAAACTAGGATATTGACACTGGAGAAAGACAAAAGTTATCAGCTGGGCGCAGTGAGTCAGGCTTGTAATCCTAGCACTTTGAGAGGCCAAGGTGGGCAGATCACCTGAGGTCAGGAGTTTGAGACCAGCCTGGCCAACATGGCGAACCCTGTCTCTACTAAAAATACAAAAATTAGCTGGGCATGGCAGTGCATGCCTGTATTCCCAGCTACTTGGGATGTTGAAGCAGGAGAATTGCTTGAACCTGGGAGGCGGAGTTTGCAGTGAGCCGAGATCATGCCACTGCACTCCAGCCTGGGTGACAGAGCGAGACTCTGTTTCAAAAAAAAAAAAAAAAGAAAAAGAAAAAAAGTTATTTCTATTTCACAGGTGAAACACAGCTATAAATCTGTATCAGATTGCCAGTAATATAGGCTTTCAATTTGGTCCATGTAGAGCATTTTAATTGTTTATTCAGTCCTAACTTACGATAATCAACACATATTACATCCATTTAGTAAATACTAGTTTTCAAAAGATTGCTAATTTTTGTCATCTTCTGTTAGTGCATCTGCATGTTATATATGTATAATAGAGATGAATTCCAAAGAGCGTGGAACATTTAACTTTACCTTTCCATTTCATTAATACCTATCAAGCCCAAAGCATACAAAAGACTCTGTTGTAAACTTAGAATGGTGCAGGTATTTTCTATTAAGAGCTTATAATTGAGTGTAAAGTTAAGATCTAAATAGCTATAATATGAGAAAGGATATACTTGTAAAGGAGATACAAAATATGAACTGTAAAATTTTTCATTTCTTTAGAAGAATCATTAAAAGTTTTATCAAGTGTTTCTGCTTATTTAATCACAGGAGTTCAAAGATGTTTGTCGTGACACCAGAATGTGGATGACATTATTATGACATTTCATTTTAATTAAAACTAGATATTGCCAGGGATTCCATAGTAGATGTCTCCCAATATGTAGTAATCCATAAGATTGTCATAGTATATATGAAAATCCCATTTAGAAGATAAATATTATTGAGGTTTTTAAAGAAAAAAACTTCAAAATGCCTCTCCTTATTTCCTGCAGAATGAAATAGATCTATAATTAAAATAATTCTTAGTATTCATCATCAGAGTTGAAAAATAAAATCAGACTTTTGATTCCTAGATGAAAATCTATTAAGAGATAAATGAAAATATCCTGGTTGCTGCATAACGCATCTGTCTTCAGTTTAAGTTGCACAAACTGCAAGCCAATGTGGATGTTTTCTCTGTAGTATGGAACTTTCATCAGGGAAAAGCCTAGTTTGATGATGAAATTGCAAAGCAGATATCCCAAAAGAACACACACACACACACACACGCACACACACACCCTACACATACACCAAACAGAAGAACACATGGGCAATGGAGGGATGTACCAGTGCCCCAGAGACAGAGACCTCTGGCAATAAAGAGCTGTTCTTGTCATGCATGACAGCTTAAGGCTCCAGACATTTCATCCCAGGACATTTGTTACAGTTGCAGGCTTCCATGTTGTAGGCTATGGACAGAGTTTCTAGTTTATATCTCCTGAGACCTACTCAGGGCTCTGGCTTGCCTTACACTTATCTTCCTTTTCAAACCTGTGTCTATACAATAAAGTAGTCATGTATCTATCCAAAGTGCACACACTTTGTAACTTAGGGTAAAAGAAAATGCCTACCAACTTAGGCTATACCAAGTTGTATAAACCAATATTGCACTCACCCTCTTGATTCTACCGATTCTCAAAGTACAGTAAAAGAGAGCTATCACTCGCTCCGCAATCATGGAGCCTGACATGACGCACAGAAGAGTTTAACATGAAAATAAGATGGACTGATGGGCTAAGGACATAGAAGACACTGAGAAGATTTGATACAACTTGAGAAATATGTGTAAGTCTTACAGTTGGAATATTTAGGAAAAGGAAGGAGCATTTTGGATAGTCTTATCTTTATCTCAAATATCAATATCCTAGTTTAGGCTTTTAGGACCTCTCTTCTCTTCTGCGCTGTAACTGTAGGCTTTCTTCTCCCAGCTTCTCCTTCTCCTTTTTCCAGACCTTTTATATCTCCTCCTCCAGACCTGCCAGTTTATTCTTTCCAAAGCTCATTTTCTGATTCAGAGCATTCAGTGATATTTCTTGACCAACAAACGTAAGGGATGCTTTCATCTGGCATTCAAGGCTCTTTGTGATCTCACTGCAACCTATTTTGCCAGTCTTTCTTTCTTTTTTTTTTTTTTTTTTTTTTTTTTTTGAGACAGAGTCTCACTCTGTCACCAGGCTGGAGTGCAATGGCGTGATATCAGCTCACTGCAATCTCTGCCTCCTGGGTTTAAGCGATTCTCCTGCCTCAGCCTCCTGAGTAGCTGGGGCTACAGGAGCACCCCCACCCCCTATGCCCAGCTAATTTTTGTATTTTTAGAAGAGACGGAGTTTCACTATGTTAGCCAGGATGGTCTCCATCTCTTGACCTCGTGATCCGCTGGCCTCGGCCTCCCAAAGTGTGGGGATTACAGGCATGAGCCACTGTGCCTGGCCTATTTTGCCAGTCTTACTTTTGTTACTTCCTTCCATGTAAATCATCTTCCAGTAAAGTGGTTTTCAAACATGCTCTCCTCCTTCCTATAACAGCCTCAATACATTGGCTCATGGCATGCAGTTCTTCTGACTCTTTATTTTCCTTGCCTATTGAAATTCTACTAATTCTTCAAGGTGCTGTCATTACCCACCCCAGGAAGCTTTGTTTATTTTTCCCACTGGATATATTTATCTCCTCTAAACTAAGAAAGCATCTATTATGTACGTATATTCATATTTACCATCCATATCCATGTTTATTTGAGTAACTGTACTTGGTTTTACCTGTCTTTTTACTGCAGCCCCAATTATAAGTACCATATGGACCATACTTTTATATGTCTCTGACTCACATCATGCTTCCTGATCATTAAAAAAAAAAAAGGTTCAGTAAGGTTTTAAAAATGGCTAGAAAAGAATGGAAGAGTATTCTCCGTATTCTTAGATTTAACAATCATTGTTTTTCCATCCAGACCTTATGGAAAGTCCATTGGCTGAAAACAGAACAGACGAACAGACAAACAAACAAACAAACAAACAAACCCTGAATGTTTAATAGAGACTGCCCAGAATAACAGGATGTATTGTACTGCCTTTGGTCATGGTGCACTTCCTTTGCATTTGCCAATTCAAGAGCTTATGGTTGGGATGATCATATAGGCCAGGATATAGGCAGGATTATCTCTGACAGTCCTGATTTTTGTGCCTGTAATTATCAATAATACCTTGTCTTTCACTTCCAAAAGAGTTCTGGTTTAGATGATAAAGTATATGGTCACTCTCCGTAAGGACCATTTTTACGAGCAAGTGAAAAGACTCTCCCTCCTTGTCAACATTGTATTAGTTTTTCTTATACAAACTATTAATATTATAGAATTGGGATAGATTAGCATCTCACCCATTTCTTCCCAAAGCTTTAGGTTCATCTAAAAAGCAAATAAATCAACAGACAGACAAAAAAGCAAAAATAAACAAACAGAAAAACAAACAACAAAACAAGTCCCAAAGGCTAAGCCATTTGAAGTAGAAAAGGATAAAACATAAGGCTTAGGATCATTGAGAGAAATATTTTTTTTCTCCTCCTTTTTCCCTTTTCTCTCCCAGGAATTCTTTATTAGACTCAATTGAAGCCTTGAGTTTGAGGTTTTGTATTCTCAGATGATAAGCACACCTATTAAAAAAGCAATGTATTCATGTTAACTCCCTGGCACCAGCAGGATCTGTGTATTCACTGCTAGCAGTGGACACCATGCCAGGAGAACCTGACTCCTGGTGCAAAAGGATTAGGGGAAAAAAAAAGTCAAACAATGCCAAAAAAAAAAAAAACACATAATTCTTTTCTGTACTCTGTGGTTTGTTTTACTTAGGAAAACGGCCTGGTTATACCCTGCAGCATGCATTCATTACAGTGATCTTTGACTGGCAGATGCAGAGTAATAGGATGCATATTTTAGTGCTTATTATAATACCCTGTCCAAAAACAACTTGACAAATTTGTGATTTCGACAATATCTCATTTTGCTGGCTGCAGTGCTCTGTGATTGTCTGGCCCACGTGGCTTCCAGATTATGCATACCACCAATACTTCTCATTAAAATGGCCACAGTTCACCAGTTTCGGTAGCTTGGAACGAACTTGGAATGAATTATTATACAACAAAGAGGCTGCTGTCATGCAGAACAAAAGACAAGCAAAAGAGAGCTTTGGCTTAATGAGGCTAAGTGAGTGTCTCCCCTGCATCACAGCTACTTGACGGCCTTTGAGCATGGATTTTTTTTCTCCACAGGCCAAAACCTTTGGTCTATTATTTTGTGTTTATGCACCTTGAGGCTAATATACATTTTAATATGCTGCACATGGAGAAAAAAAAATCAACCATTAGATTAGAACATGTGCACTCCCTGTTAAATTAATGACAACCGAACATAGAGATAAATTTAGGTTTTCATATTTAATTATAGCATACTGCAGTACGTTTAGCAAGGATAAATTGCACTATTATTATGCTTCATTTTTTTTGACATCTTCTCCTATTAGTAGTGCACACTTGCCCCAGCACCACCACCACCGTCACCCGGTGGCCATGCTAACATCTCTGCATATCTTCCTTTTCTCCACATCACACAATCTTAGCCACCACGTTGAAAGGTATACTGTTTTATTTGTAAGATTTAGTGAGAGAACTAATGCCATTTTGGCAGTTCTGTGTGCATAAGAATTTGTAAGGGAAAAATGATAACTCAGCTAAGAATAATTGTTATCACTCCTCCTTGCTACATCAGATTATAGTGATGGGCTCAAGTTCTCTGCTTTTCTGATCAACCAAAGGCACAAAGCACAGCGTATGACTCTGAATAGTTGATGTTTCACTATGACTCAGATGACCTGTGTATAAAGAAGTAGTCATAACACTCCCAAGAAAAATTCCACAACGCTGTCACTTTTTGAAGCTTTTCTCTGTTGATTTTAATCTATTTATTGTAGAAATCAGAACGCTTCAAGTAGTGAAAGTTGCAGGGTAATAAAGATGGTCTTTGGGGAAAAAAAATTAGTGAAGTTGATAGTAGAGATTACGAATATTACTGTTCATTCTTTCAAGACCACCAAAGCAGGAACAGATTGTTAATGTAACTGAAATGTCAAAATGAACTTTTCATGTAGAATGACCAGAGAACTTGTAGTTCTTTCCATTTGGGGACTGTGATTTTACTTTCCATTAATTGAGTGTGTTTGTTCCATGTTACATTTGAGCTTATAGTTTAGCTTGCTTCATATACCAATTAATAGAGTTCCAGATGGTTGCCCAGAATGTAAGATATTATTCTATTTTTGCGTAAAGCTGAAAGAAAGGCGTTTGCCTATGTCTCTGCATTAAGGAAGTGCACCCATTTATTATCCTTTTGCTTTAAAAAGTCACTTGAATCAGCAAATGTCTTAAAATCAGAGAATACTTTTACAGGATCACTGAAATCTGGTTCTGGGGTTATCCTGAGACTTATCCTTTATTTGATATTTGTTTCATGATGATGCATAGTGGGGTTTGATGACCAGAGGACCATGGCAAGAATAATAATTTCCTTGTTGGCAAGGTCTATAACTGGGGATAAAGCATACGCTAGAAGAGTCAGTTACCATTGGCTGGTGAATGACTCTTCTTGATGACACAGAAAAGCAGCCATTACACATGTATTAAGAATAATTCTCTTTGCCCAAATTCTGGTCAAATGAAATTTGAAAGATGAGATATAAGAAATGGGCTTACGAAGATGGGCTGTAAAATCCATTTTCAAAATGCTTTTTGGTTTAAAGCTGACTCACCTCAGACACTAAAAGTGTGAGATAATGAATAGCTAAGTAGCCTGGCAATATGGTAATTTCTTATGACTTAGAGCTGTTTTTTATAGTGTTTACCAAACTTAAATTCTAAGAAACTCCTGTGTGAAAAGAGGTGAGGATTATATTTACTATTTTATAGAGTTTGACACTGAGTCTCTAGGTGGAAGGTCTATGTAATTGGTACAGTCACTGGGTAATACTAAATTTCCTTACTCAGGAATCTAGATTCACTTATCTTGGAGACTCTTTCCACCTGTGGACAAGTGGTTTCGATAACTCTATCACTATTAGTTAGTGGTTATCAAGTCATTTTTCTGGGTTAATTCACTTTGAAGTTCAAATAATTCACTCTGATGTTCTCAGTCCTAAATACTCTTGCCATTGAACATTTCAGTGTGCTTAAAGCAGATGTCAAGACACCCTACAGGATTCCAATATAGCCATTCTAGCAAGAAGGAATTCCAAAATATACCTTGTTCCAAACATCCCTGGTAGAATGAAAGCAACTTATTTTCAAAATAAGCATAATAATTTTAATAATAGTATATTATGGCCCTTAGAAATGCTCATGTTATTAAGTTAAAAAAAAGAAATATAGCGATATCTAAATATAATTCCTCTTTTGTTATTAAAAAAAAGCATGCATTTGTGGACAGGAAAAAAAGCTATGATAATACCCATGTATTACCAGACATTTCTGAAAGCAGAAATTCTTGGTAGTTTTTCTTTCTTTTTCTTTTCAATATTTCCTCAGTTTTCTTTAAGGAACGTTTATTTTATACTGAGAAAGACTAAAAATGAAAGCAATAGCTTTCAAAAGTTTTGTATAAGTCTCTAAAGAATTATTGATCAAATATTTCATCAAAATAGCCTTAGAAGAGCCAAATTTAAAAGAATCAAGACTATTCAAGTGCCAAGCAGGAAAGTCAGGAAGGGCATAAAGAGCTGGCATTATTTAACATACAGAATAAATTAAATTAGTTTAGCCAACAAAGAATGGCTGAGGAGGAATTGCTATTTTTCTGTAAAAAAAAAAAAAAAAAAAAAAAAAAACAGATTACCATGTAAAGTTTTATAAAGAGAGTAACAGTGTTTTAAGTCTACTACTGTTGAAGGAAAGTGAAACAAGTATGAAGAATGAAATCTGATGGAGATATACTTTCCAAAGAATGAGCTGTTTGAAAGAGACTGACAACATCTCTGGAATCTTTTGTTTCTTTTTTCTTGTTTTTCTTTTCTCTTCATTTCTCTTCTTTGGTCCTTGAGAAAAAGACAGATTCGCATGTATTTATAATTCTATATGTCTAGGAGAACCATATGAAGGAAACTAGTTTCTTTTGCTTTTCTAATGTTACCTGAAGTTTTCTATAAAATGTATTTATCAGAATTTTCAAGTTGACTTTTCACATTTAACAGCAGAAATGCTTGCCAAAGTCTAACTGAAGATAGATTTACTTATCCCTATTGTACAATATGATTATTTGCACCAAAAAAAGGCCTAATACTCTTTGAGTGCAAGTTGACTTGAAAAGCTATCTAGATTGATTCTGCTAAGTTTTTAAAATTTTTACTAGGGTTAACATTTCTATTCTCTCTGCATTCTATGTGGATAAAGCTCAAAGTATAAACCTTGAGTGCCTCCAAATCTAATTAGTGCATCCCACTCCAAACAGCCTAACAAAGAGTAAATCAAAGGAGCTCTTTGACCTACTACTTGATTTTAGGTTCCTAAGCAGTTCTCGTGTGTGGTTCTAGAATACCCAGAATGCTGATTGTGGTAGAAGGTTGTGGATATGTACTGCGGCTACTTGGTAAAGGAGTCAGTAACTCCTCCCCTGACCTTGGAGGGTTCTGTGATACCTCAAATGGAATCCAGTTAACATGACACAGAGGCCTCTGGGCATCTATTGCCATCCATTCATTCAGCTATGATGACTGAAATTCCTACCATATGTGAGACACTGTTCTACACACTTGGGATTTATCCATTTAAAAAAGGGGTCTACCCTTGTAGAACTTCTATTTAAGTAAGAGAGATAAAAATGAACAAACAATAAAGATAATAAATGATAGTATATTTGGTGATAAGGGCTGTGTAAACAGGAAAAGTGGAGAAGACAAGGAAGTTCAAAAGTATGGGAGTCAGGAGACAGGTTGCAGTTTAAAGGTTAGAGAGCAGTGAGTATGGAACTTTTTGAGAAAGTCTTATAGCAAGATGTGAAGGAAGTGAGAAATAAGCCTTGTGGATGTCTGTGAGAAGAGATTTCCAGGCAGAAGGAATAGCCAGTAAAAAAGCCTTAAGGATCAGCCAAGAGTAGGATGTCTGAAGTAGAGTAGATAGGGGGAGTAATTAGAGACAAAGTCAGGGAAGTATGTAAGGTAGAGTAGAGGAATAGTGGCCACGCTCATGCTCTTAGTTCCCTTCTCATTCAAGAACCTGTTAGTCACCTTCTGTGCACCTCCTGCCTCGCTTTGTCTCCCCAGCTTCCTAGTTTGGTCTGGCATGCACTTATTAAGCTTCCATTATGTGCCAAGGACTGTGCTAGAAAATGCAAGTACAATCCTATATGAAGCGAGATCATTATACATCTTTAGTACTGCCCATTCTATTTTGGATCACTATGACAAGGTTTGCAGAGGTAATATGTACTCAGAAGTAAGCTTTCCCTACCTCCACATGTTTACAGATCTATTAGATGTATAACCCACTCAGCTCACACTTAAATTTGGCTTCATGTCATCACACAAAAATTAATTACTTGATTATTGGGGAAAAAAACAGTATTATAGTGTACCGAATGAGCTGCACTTTCAAAACAAGCCACGAACATCTTTATTCTCTTAAAACCCACTAAGCTCCTTTTCTTGGCTATGGATAAAATCCCAGAGTTTTTCTGATCACTTCCAGATATTAGAACACCCTCAGATAATAAAGAGTCCAGCCAGGAAACTTGTAGCTCTCCTCTTATTTACAGAGTCTCTGCTTTAACCTGCACCAGGGCCTATGGCAGCAGTAGAGAAAAGGCCGGATGCTTAGGTCGTCTGTGATTATCTTCTGCCTCCCTCTCCCATCCTTCTTCTTTGCTTCTCCATGTCACCTCTGATTCCTCCAGTGTGCTGGGAAAGGAGAAAGTATGTGAGGCTAAAATATGATTGTGTAGGGCTCTTATGGCATGGTACTGATATCGACACAAGCAGAGCAGGTGCCGACTCTTTTTCTTAAAGGATACCTCTGTGGGATCTTCAGAGCCTCCAATTCTCTCTCCCTGGTCATACCTTCTGCTCTGCCCATTATGATTTCCTGTGCTTCAGCATTTCACCTTTCAAGTCTCTTTCTACTGGGATTACATTTCCTTGGCAGGGCTTTCAAGATATTGCAGCAGCTTTTCAGAGTGTCCCCAAAACTAACTCCCATCTCTGTCATCATATGCAGACATCTCTACTGACCCTACTATCAGGGAACCCTGACAACCAACCTCTAACATACAGGCCTTTCTCAGCAGTGGTCAGACACCAGCCTCCTTACTTTAACCCTCCGCAGCTACTCATCCAAACACCCAGGGGCATGTCCATGTTCAGTTTGCTAAGACTGGTGTCACTACAGTCAGTAAGTGTCCCATAAAGGCAGATTTTTCCAAGTAGCAAATAGGTAACCCAGAGTTAAAAAAAAAAAAGTCAGTTGCCTCTTTAGGCAAGTAGCCCACTCTTGATTGTATTTAGAGTGTCTTCTGTCACTTGGCTTGAGGTAGCAGAAACAGAACATTCTACAGGAGAGAGCAGAGTATATTACAGCACTTTTTCTGGGCTATCAATACATAATCTTTTCTCCAGTGTCTTCTCTGCCTCTCCTTAGAGCTTTGCAGGACATGGGTGACAGGGAAAGATCCCAGACCTACAGAATAAATTTGAATCACATCTCACCAAGTCCTGCCTGATCCACCTTTAGAAAGAAGATTTGCCAACATTCCTTTCATTGTTGGGGCCTCATCTAAGACTGAGAAACATCCTATGACATCCTATTACAATAATGTTGCCTTCGCCTTTAATCTGTTGTTCGTAAACATAAAAAATTTTTTCAGTCTAGAAATATCTGGTAGTGTGGTAATAACGTTTAAAACCAAGGATGTAATGATACTTCAGTTGGTTAAACTCAAGTTTTATAGAGATAGAGGTTTTAAATATTACAAGTCCAAGATTTTTTAAATCCATGAATAGAACCCAGTCTTTGGGTTTAATACTGTTTCATTTTCTTTTGCATATCTAAACTTATGAGTGTTATTAGGTTTTTCATAATATTTTGATTTTTCTTTAAAAGATTCATCTCTTGAAGTCATTTTGAGAACACATAATTTTTTATTTTTATAACATGTTTCTCAGAAGAACAAAAAACACTTTGCAGTTTTCTAAAAATCCCACTGGCATGATCCAATTATAATTAGAGAAATCCAGCAACAGCATCAGAAATGAGATGGAAGGAATCTGAGGCACCATGACTTGTTCATCACCAATGAACTGAATCTGGCATCGATCAGAATAGGATCAACAGAAATGCAGGATTCTTAATTTGGAGCTATTATAGGAAATTAATCTACATTTTGGATAAGATTTACTAACCCAAAAACTTAAAAAGAAATATCCAATTCTGGCAGACTTCTTTTTCAAAAGGACCAAACTCAATGATAAAATTTTAGAATTCCTGAAAAGAGTTAACATGGAATTACCTTGGTGTTTTATTTGATAGTTAATATTTACTACCCACAAGCCTTTGTTATGAGAGTGGAATCCATCTACCCAAGTCAGTCACGTGACTAGAATCAGTGAAAGCTTGTCACTGGTGCCGCACAGTAACTCACAAGCAGACAGAAAGCCAGAGGAGAGCTCTTGCTTCTCCAAATCCCTGGAATATGCATTGCCTTAATTAGCAAACACTGTCTTGAGTGACTCCTCCAGAGACTCCCAATTAACTGAGCTTCTAAACTAACATTAATTCTTCTCTCTTATTAGTTCATATTTATGTTTTTTAAATCAACAAAATTTCCCAACACTTTGTCACCCTAGAACCCAACCTTTATGAACAATTTTTTTGTGAGTAAAATGCAAAAGAATGAAACTAATGCAGTTTATTAAGCAAATAATCTTAAAAGCAGCCCACAACGCAACTGCTTACCAGCTTGCAAGCTCACCGGATTATATTTCCTGCTGTTTTCAGTTACTTCTATTTATACTTCTAACCGGATGAACTCACCATGCCCCCTACTGCTTAAGAGCAATACTACCACAGTGTAGCACAACACAGCACATCCTGGTATTCTCCAGAGATTTCCTTCTGGCCATATGCTAGCTTTCAGAATGCTTGTTGAACAACATTGTTTGTCTCCCCTTGGTCACCAATGCCAGGATAAATCTGTGGAGTCATGCTGGCAGAAGAAATGGCCTCCAATCAGCAACAACAAACAAGTTCTTTATTACTGACCCCACCATCTGTCCCTGTTTCCACATGCCACTCTCATATAGGAACAGGTTTCCGCCAGGCCAGGTTCAGTGTGCATCCAGCATCTACCATTAGGTCAGCTTGAATATCCAGATTGCAACTGTGCTTAGCCTCTTACCTAGCTAATATCCTTTATCCAGAATGGAAAGTGGTTGTTGGACACTGAAAAAAGCCTGTGAAAGCCATACAGCTGATAAGAGATGTGTTTGCTAACGTCTTAGATTAGGGATGTGTACATAGTGGAGATATCAGCCTCGGTGTGACAAAGGCAAGATGTAAGTATTACTTCCTTTATGTTAAGGTGTGCACCCACCACGACCACTCTGCTTATAAGCAGTGAATATGAAAGGAGTGTTCCCTGGTACATTAACTATCAGCTCATTTTTACAACTGTATAGCCAGAGATGTTCCCAAGATGAAGTTTTTCCTAAAGGCTCATTTCAGGGAGGTAGATGATCCTACATGCTTTGCCATTGTAGTTTCAATATAAATAGTTTAGGCCTGCTTGCAGCGCATCTTGAGTGCTCAAAATATCACATTTGGTGACAAGGATAAAAAAGACAGTGCTCTCAAACCAGCAATATTAAAGTAAGTGTGCCAAGAGCACATTATGAAAAAACTGATGGATATAGAGAGCCGACAGAATGTCTGCAGAGAAGCACAATGAGAGAAATTGTCTTTTCCTGTTAATACCATTATGAGAAAGCTCATGGAAAGTTATTTTATTAAGTGTTTTTGTTATTAAAACCTATTCCCCTGTCTGGAATTTAATGCTACATAGTGTACTAAATAGTCAAGTTTCAAGAGAGATGATAAACCTGGAAGAATTACATTACTACCCAAAGTATTGGTCATTGTACAGGGATTTAAAATTTAACAACCACATTAAACACCAAGCCAAATCAATAGTAATATTTTCAGTCTCTCCGAGGCAGATGACTGAATATGCTGAAAGCATTGTGGGGTTATGTGGCACCGTGTTAGCTGGTCCATACGTCCTTGAGGCCCGTGTCTGGTGTAATGAGCTCTGGGAAGACACTGTATTCTTAGCATTCCCGGAAGGCCTGCTATTCCACGGCAACAAAAGACACAAGCACGGCACACTACCACAGCACCAGCAGCTGAACAATAAACCTGGTTCAGATTGAACTATTTACATGGCATTTGCTATATCCCTAGGCTCCACTGGAAAAATTAATAGGTGGTCAGCTTTAGCAAATGTCACAGTGATGGAATAAGGAGATTTGTTAGCCAACAATTTCTCTGATTTGTGTCACTTGTAAATATGATAGTTTTAGTTGTCAATTTTAACTATTCTTTCTAGTCGACAAATACCTAGCTTGCTACTCTTTACCAGTGTCAAGGATGGCATTGAAAAAAAAAAATCTAGCTGGTTTTGGCTCAGAAGTTCTTTCTTCTTGTCATAAATTTGCGTTCTTGCATTCTTCGAAGGTGTCATTTAATGGCAGCACCTTATTTTTCCTGACAGTGTTTTTGGGGAGGTTCAGACTATTCCTTCGTGATTCATCCAAATACATGATTCTCCCTTGGATTCCAGCACAATTAGTGACCTTCTAGTACTGAAGCACTAAATATCATTCCTGCCTTGATGGCAGGAAGTTTCCAGGGAAAAACCCAGATGGGTAGGAATTGAGAATTCCATGAGAGAGAGACTAAGATACCCCAGTCTGGCGTGGGAAAAAAATCTCATTACATGTCCAAAAGGAAAAACACACACATGTGTATACACGGCTGGATTCATGAGGCAGTCCACACAGTGTAAGAGAGTGCCACTGGATCCCAGTGCTCAACATGAGACCTGCCTCTCATTTTCTCTTCTTTAAAACAGGAATCATAATAGTACTGACCTCATAGGGTGATTGTGAAGACTATACGGGAAAAATAAACACATTTAGCACAAGACATAGCACAGTGAGTGCTCAGGATATTATTTGTGTCATGATTCCTAGCATTTTTAAAGCTTAGAGTTTTATGAATGGAGACCTGATTTAGGATCATGCTGGATTTCAAACCTTTAAAATTATGCAAGTCATTCTTGTGTGGAAGCAGAAAGTGAATAAATGGATTGGCATCAAACAACATCAGACTGGCAACTGGGAGACCTAAATTTCAGTCTTAACTTTATAATGACTCAGCTCGCTATTTCTGGGAATGATAGTAACTCCTTGGGCCTTGTTTTCCTCATTTGGACTGAGGGAACTGGACTCTATCAAAGTCCTTTCTGGTTTAAAGAACGGTGATCCTGGTTGTGTTCTTCCTTGCATACAGAAAATAGCCATAGTCCATTGTGGAGGAATTTAAAAAATAACAGAAGGACTCTCTCAGCCTAGTATTTCCACTATTAGTCTATCATTTTTTAATGAGGTCCATCATTAAAAATCCTATCTAGACATCCCCTTTCAAAAGACAGCTATCAAGCAATCAATTTAGCTATTGAGTACCTATGTGGGGTGAGTATAGAAGATAGAAAACAAGAAATCCTGTTCTACCATAAGACCTTGAAAGCTACTTGGAAAGAAAAAACAAACCACTATGTTTTTAAAAATTAATATTTAGTAAGGGTCAAATGAGGAACACAGGCAACAACTATTCCACTCATGCTCCTACATGCCTTTTAAAGTAGTTTACCAATTTAAAACATTAAAGATAATAAAATTGTTAAAATTTAAGACAAATCAGAAATTATTTAGAAAGCAAGAAGTACTTGTATGGGAAACAAAAAATAAGCTATATTATTAAAACAGGACACCATGTTTAGCTGTGAACTTATTGGTAGCCAAGAAACTAAAGAAATTCATGAGTTTTATAGCTCTCATGGTCTGATAAAAGGGGATGTCTAGGTTTGTCTTAAGAGACAACACTTTGCTCCGGGCAGTAAATATTGGGAAAATTTTGTTACATGGATCCACATTTAATGAACACTTAATAATTTACTGTACAATGCCTATAACCGGGGTTTTGTGAAAGATACAAAAATGTCTTTCAAATACCTATACCATATCAATTTTTAGTGAAAGCCAAGGATTAGCTAAATCAACTCGAAAGAAGTATGCTCGAGTGAAGCTAAGCTAATAAAATCTAGGAACGTTGCTTCTTGGTGACCAAATTTAATGCTTGGAGAAAGTCAGAAAAATGGTGGATTAAGCTGTCTTTTAGGCTGATTTTTTAAAATATCAATTATCTTCAAAACACTTTTTAAATAATATACATATATGTGACCCCACCTAGAAAGAGTAACCCACTAGGTACTGTTCACCTTTGTGTAAATTATTTTATCAGATCTTTTTCTATTTAAACTCTCGACACTGAGGTACTCTCAAATCCATACCTTGATTTCACTGAGAGGAAGTAAGTGTCAAAGGCAACGTTAACTTACTTCATCATTAGGCCGAGGGCTACTGATAAGAAGCAGCATCCCGCATGGCCCTGCAGAACTGGGCTGAACCTTTAAAAGTATGTAGTAAAAATTATCTGCTAACTGGGCCACCACCAACTTCAGAAAGTCGTGTCAAAATAGAACATTCAAATAGTGAACATCTACTGATATTTTAAGATTTAACCAAATGGTCACCCTCTTTAAGGAAGCCTTTGTTGACACTTTTCCTCCTCTTCCCAAGCTTGGTAAAATGGCATAAATATTAATTCAATTCATTTAATCCTATCACAACTGCAAGAAGTCATGACTATTATTACCATCCTGTCACCTATGAGGAAAGTAGCGTACAAAGATACTATATAATTTGCCAAACTATCCAGCCTGTCAGTAGCAGACCAGAGAGCTGGACTCAGGCAGTCTGTTTCAGAACTCATGCTCATATATACGATGTGAGGATACAAAATTCTGGCTTATTTTAAACTGATCATTTTTCAAAGGAAAGTAAATATTTATACTCAGGTTTAATAGAGTTATTTTCACTATGGAAATAGATTAATAACTCAATTTAAATGTTGAAAGTGATGTTCTTCCCGTGTTTTGAAAACTTAGGGTCAGCCTAGAGCCAGCTGTATAAAACCCTAGCTTGGCCATAAGTCATTACCTAAAAGATAAAGAAATTATTATCAGCTTATTATTGCTGCCCACACTTACACCATAACAGTCTCTATCTAATGTAGTTAGAATATGTATATATATAAACATATATGTACATACATATATAAACATATATACACATATATAAACATTACACATATATATATAAAGATATATACACGTGCACACACACACATATATATGTATATGTGTTTTTTTGGTTTTGTTCTTGTTTTTGAGACGGTCTTGCTCTGTCACCCAGGCTGTAGTACAGTGGCGTGATCTCAGCTCACTGCAACCTACATCTCTCAGGTTTCAGCGATTCCCCCACCTCAGCCTCCAGAGTAGCTGGGACTACAGGTGCATGCCATCATGCCTGGCTAATTTTTTTGTATTTTTCGTAAAGATGGGATTTCACCGTGTTGGCCAGGCTGGTCTCGAACTCCTGACTTCATGTGATCTGCCCGCCTCAGCTTCCCAAAGTGCTGAGATTACAGGCATGACCCACCGCACCAGGCCTGGAATATAATTTTAAATAAAAAATGTAACCTAGTAGATCAATGTCTATCATAGAAGGTTTCATACAACAGTGGGAAAGGATTTTTTTAATTGCAATGTGCTCTGTGATATTGTATAACAATTACAGAGGAAAAAGATCAAAAATGTCTCATACCACATACCAAAACAAATTTCAAAGGATTAGATAGTTAGATATAAAAACAAACCAAAGTACATGTAGAAGAAATAAAACTGAATATTTATCAAGCTTCTGTAGGTAATCAATTTTTAAAAGCAACAAAAAGGAAAAAGACACTAACAAGCAGATTTCCCGGCATAAGTTAGAGAAAAAAGTTATTTTGCAAACAAAATATGTAGAATAAAGTAAAGCTATGATACCATTGTATGTCATCACTGTCAAAAAGCAATTAAAAAAGAAACAGAAGACCAACAAATAGATTTATCTGCATAAATTTTAAAAGTTGTGTATGTAATATATAACCGAAATGCAAAAAGGCTAGCAACAGATTTAGGGAAAAATATAATAAGTGTGGCAAAATTAATGCTTTTATTTCATAAAAGGCTAAGCTAAATTTTTTTTAATATCCTAATACTTTATAGTCAGACAAGTTACAAAACAAGAAATGCATCTAATAAAGAACATAGAAAATGTTCAACCTAACTAGTTTTTCAAAAAATTGAAAGGAAAACTAAGGCCTCAGTTTTTCATCACATACTAACAGAGCAGAAAAAAATGATATTCATGTTATATTAAGAAATATCAAGTATTGGTTTGAAACTGTTGACCTCATAAATATTGATGACACTAGAAATAGGGTTCAGCTCTTTGGAAAAGAAATTCTATAATCTAAAGTATTTGAATTAAGTCTAAGCAAATAATCCAAAATATATTTTTAATGTGCATATAGAAGTTCTCCTCATCATTGCTTACTAATGAAATAGTAGTCATTATAAAAACTTGGGAGCAATATGGAAAATAATTGATTAAATTACAGTAAATTTATTGAATCAGGTGTTTTAATGATAAAATGCAAAATGAGCAAACATACGCAAGTCATTTTTCATCTTGATGATTTGCACATGAAAAAGATGGAAGAAGGACCAATAAGAATGATATAATTTATGACAGAATTTTTAGAGTGTTAAATTTATGTGGTAGTAGTTGTTGTTTACTTTTCTCCATTTGTCAAATGTTCTATAGTTATTACTGTTATATTTGAAAAATATAAAGACGCCGGGCGCGATGGCTCACGCCTGTAATCCCAACACTTTGGGAGGCCGAGGCGGGTAGATCACGAGGTCAGGGGATCAAGACCATCCTGGCTAACACAGTGAAACCCCGTCTCTACTAAAAATATATATATATGTGTGTGTGTGTGTATATATAGAGAGAGAGAGACAAAATTTTTATGTACAATTCTTATTTTATATTAGAAATATGGAGCTGTGAAGATTTCCTCCATCTCATTCATTTCCTAACCCTGTACACTGTACTGTGGCTATGTTAACAAATGTGGGGTAGAATAGATTAGTGATAAGATACAACATTGTATTTATCTATAGGGATATTTGTATATCATTTAAGGGAAAAAAAATTTTAGTATATAAAATTTCATTGTTAATAACAGTTCTTACACTGAAGTATTAACACCAGGAACGATGTTCCTGTTGATGAAAGCTTTAGCGATGATTTGACTAACTGACCTAAAGAATGCTAAGATGTAGGAAGATATGATGAGGATCATAAAGGAATTACATTGTGTATGTGTGTTTTTAAAAATATCTGTCTGTGGTTTGTTTTTGTTTTTTCAAAATCAACATTTTCTTAGGCTTCTTTCCCCATGTTCTTCACATTTTTAGTTGTATTTACTTTTAATAGCTCAGTAATTGGGACTGCCACAGAAATCTTTTCAGACATATTTTAAATTGTAGGCACCCTGGCAACCATTTATCTTCATTTTAAAATCATTTAAGTAAAAGAAAATAAGTGACAAAAAGTTTTTGTTATGTAAAAAATACCAAAAAAAAAAAAGGTAACCCTAGAAACTAAAATTATTCCATTTTGAATGATCTTTTCTTCGTTGCTGGTTTTGTTCACGGATTTTCTTCCTGTTAGGACCTGGATGCCTGATGTATTGCAGTCTTATTCTTCAGGAGTCTCTACTTTGAACTCCTCAGTAGGAGCACCTTGATTTCACCTCTGTATTGAGTCATATGTGATCAGGTCATAAAGACTGACGTTTGTGCTCAGGTTTCTTCAGATCCTATAAACATTCACACACACACAAATAGTTGTCTCTTCAGCTTCCACTGCTCTTGACCTTCTCAGTGTATTTTAGTTGTCTTGCTCTGACATATAGCAGGGACCAGCAATCCATGCTCTTTGACCTTCTTCTTGTGCACTTCCCATAGCACTAACCTTTCTCAGATGGAGGTAAGAGAGATATTAATGGCCTTTTTGTGACTGCTGTCTAGCAAAGTTAGCTGATATGGTGGTGCCTGGGTATTATTACATGCATGAAAAGTACCATTCTCTTTCAGATATTCTGTATGAGGATCATAGCAGGGAAACATACCGCACATGTTACCTCACTCTTTTTACCTCAAGTTATGAAATATAACTCACTAAGAATAGATGAACGCCAATAAGAATGAGTACCATATTATTGTGCTCAACTTTGACCAAAAGCCAATTTAGGTTATTTCAGATGACTAATTACATCTGACCTGTGGCCTTCCTTTTTTTTTTTTTTTTTTTTTTTTCTTTGGTATATTTTAGTGCTTTGAAATTTGGGGAATCCAATCAGGAAATTCTTGAGTATCTTCTGTGTGTAAAGTGCTGCCTTAGGGACTTTGCAGGAAATAGAACTTACTAGAGTATTCATTTATTCCCAAATACAGTTCATACTTAAAACTTGTCATAATGATTTTCAGTAATTAAGTAATAACTGGGCCTGTAGAAGTTAGATAGATAGATGACAGAGAGAGAGAAACAGGGAGGGAGAGAAGGAGGGAGGGAGGGAGGGAGGGAGGGAGGGAAGGAAGGAAAGAAGGAAGGAAAGAAGGGAGGAAGGAAGGGAGGAAAGGAGGGAGGGAGGGAAGGAAGGAAGGAGAGAGAAAGGAAAGAAAGAGAAAGAAAGAAGAAAGAGAAGGAAGGAAGGAAAGAAAAAGAAAGAAAAAGAAAGAAAGAGAGAGAGAGAAAGAAAGAAAGAAAAAGAAAGAAAGAAAGAAAGAAAGAAAGAAAGAAAGAAAGAAAGAAAGAAAGAAAGAAAGAAAGAAGGAAGGAAAAGAGAAAGAGGGAGAGAAGGAAGGAAGGAAGGAAAAGAAAAAAGAAAAGGAGAAAGGAGAGGAAAAGAAAAAGATCAGATGGTAGGAATTAGGGTGAAAAAAATAAAACGGGGATGGAATGGAGTTAGTATCTATGTGTATGTAAGTCATAAACTATTATCAGTAGTAGAGATTATATCCCTAATAAAGGGAGGTTAAAAATAAGACTGAACAGCCTAGCAACTAATGCAAAAAGTGGAGCAATCACATATAGATCACATGCAGACCACAGGACCTACAGGTGTAAACCAATAGAAGAGGTAAAGAGCCTCTCCTTCTGGTAGGAATCCCTCAAGAAATGTCTGATGTGTCCATACAAGGAAGATATTTTGTTCTAGAACCACATCTCTGATACACATACAACAACAGGTTTCATAATGTAGCATTTGATACTTTCTTTTTTCACTCTTAACCCTGGCAAGAATTTTGCAAAGGACTCTCCAGCTAACCAGATCTCTAAAGATCTAGCTTAAATTTAGAACACCTAAAAGTAAAATTTAGAGAATTCAGAAAAGTGGATCCTTCAAAGTATTCTCCTTAAATATTTCATTTTCACATGTACGTTTGATCAAGACTGGGTGGCGGACAGCATGAGAGTACCCTCCCTGACCTGCAGTGAAATTTTCCTACATTGCTATTTAAAGATAGTTCAGTGCCTTTTTATTTTACCTTTTAATAGAATATAGGAAAGGCTGGGCATTTAGAAATGTCAGGATATGGGCCAGGAGAATCCTCATGAGTAGAACCAACATTCTGTGTAAAGATACTCATGAGTCTATTTAAAACACACTGTGAAATGAGTGACGGAGATGTTGAAGATGACATGAAGATGCAGTCTACAGTCACTGGGTGCAAACAGGAGTTAAAACTGCAAAGTATGATAAAAAGCAGAATAAAAATTCTGCAATAGGATGCAATGACAGTAGACTTTCTAAAAGAAATAACCATCTTGTGGTGGCATGTTAGAGGGTAATTTGAGTGAGGAAGCCTAGCATTAAAAGATACTGACTAAGAAACTATTGGAATAGGCCAAGTGAGATAAGTTCAAGGCCGGAAACCTGGGGAAGAGCCATGGAAATGAAGAGGAAGAGTGAGTGAGAGAAATGGGGGAGGGAAATGACTGTGCTTGGTGACCAATAAGAGGCAACAGCAAAGAAGTCAGAGGTCACATGAAGATTTCTAGTCTCTGCAGCTGTGTTACTATAGATCAATGATCGTGATAAGGAAGACCAAGACGGAATATATGAGGCAACTGAAAATTTGAATCTAGCACTCAACAAATGACCATTTTAAGAATACAGCAGGGTCGGGTGTGGTGGCTCACACCTGTAATCCCAGCACTTTGGGAGGCCAAGGCAGGAGGATCAACTGAGGTTAGGAGTTTGAGACCAGCCTGGCCGACATGGTGAAACCCCATCTCTACTAAAAAATACAAAAACTTAGCCGGGTGTGGTGGCACGTGCCTGTAGTCCCAGCTACTCACAAGGCTGAGGGAGGAGAATCGCTTGAACCCGGGAGATGGAGGTTGCAGAGAGCCAAAATCATGCCATTGCACTCCAGCCTGGGTAACAGAGCAAGACTCTATTAAAAAAAAAAAAAAAAAAAAAAAAAAAAAAAAAAAAATTTTTTTTAAAGTACAGCAAGACCTTTTAGAATGAGTATTTGCATGTTTCTGAGAATAACTACAGATAAGCTCTGTAAGGAACAATGTTGCAAACTCCAGCTTGGACAAGGTTTGGGTGGGCTTCAGTGGGAGAGGACAGTAAAATGATATTTTCTGTCACTCCTCCATCCACACTCTACTTTTCTGTCCTTCCCTGCATCTCAGTTGATGTTATTCTACAACATACAGTATTCAAATCTTGTTTCAGGAACTGTTGACTTTAATCTTTAGGAGAGAAAAAAGCAAAAAACAAAAATGCTCTAGTAGCATCAAAGTTAGCATAGCACAATTCCAGACTTCTGCTCATTGTTGAAATGGAAGGGCTTCTGTTCAGTCTGCAAGAGTCTGATATACTGCAGTGTGCCTGCCATGCAGGCAGGCAGCAATCCCTCCCCGAGTCCCGTAAGAGCACTTTACATTTTCTTCCCATCTTTCAGCTCATAAACATGTTTCTCTTCAGAACACACACCATATGCCATTGGAAAAGGGCTGTAAAGTTTTATAGATATATTTGAGAGTATTATAAGGGTATAATAAAGCAAAACTAATGCAAAGGAATGGGAATTATTGAACAATGGAATTAAAATATTAGGCACAGATAACTCTAATCACACTCAGCTTCTGTTTGTTTGTGCAAGTCATAAAAACCCAGAACTCTTGTTTAGTTCAAAGACATGAAGGCTTTGAGTCAGGCTTAAAAAAAAATCAACAATGGCTATACTTTATTGAAAGCATATATGCCAGGCATCAGTAAATGAGAACTCAAGAATATGTATGTTTCTGTAATAGCCTAAATAATATATATGATGCTCTATATATTTTGAGGTGAGAAAACTTACTGCATTGCATCTTGTTTGCATTTCCTTGGGATTTTTCTACAGGCATCCTTTTTCTGAAGGGATTAATGCATTCATTTAATCAGAATTATTTAGTGCCTGTTTCAGTGAGAGTGTTTAAGGATACAGAACAGAAATACTCATCCTCGATACTGAGGAGCCTGCACTCCAGCATGAACCAACACTTACTCATTCACACATTTATTAAGCACTCAACACTGCTATGTACTTGGTCTGTGCAAGATTAGCAATACATACATGGTTTATTATTGCAGTACATAGAACCATGTGTGGAAGATAATGGCCTCTGTTTAGTACACTCTTCCCAAAATCCAAGAAGATGCTCAAGGGAGTTTGGCCATGAGTTGGTGTTTCAAAAAAGAAACAATGCCAGAGTTGTAAGACATGGAAATGGCTCCAGAAATGGAAATGTTGATGTCAAAGGTCTCAAAATAACTAAAAAGTATCTAATCTGTAGCAGGTAAATTAGTACTGGAAAGATGCCAGTAGGGGACTACTGCAGAAACGAATTGTTGGGATTTTGAGCCTGATGTGAGTAATAGAGCTTAATGAGGATGGGGGAAAATGGGTTGATGATTACCTTTCTAGCAACCTTCAAGTTGGAATTTCTAAAATTATTTCAAATGTCATAAAATAGTGGGAACAGAAGGTGGAATGGGATACAAGGTGTTTCTGTAGCTTCATAGAAAAAAGAGTTGAGTACAGAAATACTGCGTAGGAAGATGAAGCAAGAGTCAGCCAATGAGAGATGTACAACTCTGCAGAGAAGCTTTCACTAGTCCCCTTTGCCTACAAAAATGTAACTTCCAAGACCCTCCCCTACCTGGACCAACCCAGGCTCCATTTTCAACATACCATCAGCATTGTAACTCTTTTTCATAAACACTGAGGTCCAATCAGGCTTTGATCTGTAGTTTCCGTGTTCTGTCTTCCTCTTTCTTTGTCACACACATCATCTCATGGCTTGGAATGTCTTTTCTCTTTATGCTGTGACGTCCAGACTTTGCACATGCTATCAGGCCTTGTTCATGTCCAAGAAGGCCTACCTTATCCCTCCAATTGAATGTGACACTTCCTTTCTATGAAACTTGCCGTTTTCTACGTTTATGCTTGTCTTCCCTTTTCAATTAGACTGTACGCCCTTTGTGAGCAACATCCAAGTACTATTTATCTTTGGGTTCCTTGGAAAACCTTGCAAAGTACTTTGTACATAAACACAACTCAAAAATATTTGTTGAATGAATAAAAGACTGTCCAGGCAGAGCAAGGTTCAAAAGTCCTAAAGAAAATATAAAATTTGAGAAAATTTCAAGATGCTGTTCCCAGAGAATTTTAAGAAAAACTGAAATGTGGAAATCATGTGCAAAAAACACACTAAAGAGAAAATGAAGTTTTAGCTACCATTCACCCATTCATTTACTCAACTAATGTAATTGGACAGTTCTCTTTGACAGACAGTATGCTATTAATATTACAAGATTCTGTCCTAGACCTGAGGGAAAGTCAGGTACTCAGTATAGTGTAGTAAATACTAAGAATGGGTTAATCTCAGGTGTGATAGAAGTGAGTGTCAGCAGGGAGTGCATCCTGGAGAAGGCCGTATCAAGGTGGGACCTAGGACATAGTAAGGATTCACCTTACATAGTAAGGATTCACAATATTATGTTGGAGGAAGGGTATATGAGACCCAGCATGCACGTGCATAGACTGAGGGGCATGATATGTAATGGAGCATTAGGGGCTTGCAAGGAATTTGATTTGGTAGGAGCATGAGTGTGAACTAGTGGAGAAAGGGATCAGGGAGGCAAATCCAAGCAAGTGCTTGCTTTGTTAAGATCCAGAGCTTTCCATAAGACATGTATACAAAAATGCCTTATAATCTATAGGTAATTAAAAAGCAATTAGGACAGGAACAAGTGTCAGATATAGCTAGAATTTCTACTTGAGCAAATTTATGAAATACTCATGTGTAGAGGTTGGATTCACCACTTAATACCACATCAATAAGAATGAAGGCCAAAAGAACAGTTCCGGAAAGAGCCTCACATGCACAGTAAATTTCATTCCAAGTTTTTAAAAATTTGGAATCTCTGACAAATCAGACAAGAGCATGGCTGAAGTTTATCATTGTACTATTAATCTCAAAAGTTTTACTTTTGAAATTACTTTTTGTACCTAGTCAGTAATCATCTCAAAAGAAAGGAATGATATAAATTATTTCTAAACTAAACAGAGTTAACCATTTTAACTACCTTAAAAGTACCTATTCATGTAAAAATAATTTATTGCTTTCTTAGTAGTTTAGACTGCTATGTCAAAATATTAAAAACCAGGCTTATAAACCACAGAAATTTATTCCAAAATATAGGTGCTAGCAGGTTTGGTGTCTGGTGAGGGCTGATTATCTGGTTCCTAAACAGCCATGTTTTCCCTATAACTTCACATGGTAGAAAGAGGAAGGGGTCTTTCTAAGATCTTTTTTATAAGGGCATTAATTTCTGTTTTTAGGACTTCACCCTCATGACCTAATCACTTCCCAAAGGCCCCACCTTCTAATACCATCACTTTGGAGGTTGGGATTTCAATATACAAATTGGGGGAAGACACAGTCAGACCATAGCAATTCCTTCTGTGGCTTATTCTGGCCTGTTCAGTAAATTGAATCTCATTCTCCAGGACTTTGCAAGTATTCAGCATAGTTACAATAACTGTACATACTAGAAAGTCATAAAACTGGAATTTCTTTTTAACACCTTTTTACTGAAATCTACTTACTTCATTTTCTTTTTTTTTTTTTTTTTTTTTTTTTTTTTGAGACAGAATCTTGCTGTCTCACCCAGGCTGGAGTGTAGTGGTGCAATTTAGGCTCACTGCAAGCTCCGCCTCCCAGGTTCACGCCATTCTCCTGCCTCAGCCTCCCCAGTAACTGGGACTACAGGCGCCCGCCACCATACCTAGCTAATTTTTTGTAGTTTTAGTAGAGACGGGGTTTCATCATGTTAGCCAGAATGGTCTCGATCTCCTGGCCTCATAATCTGCCCACCTCTGCCTCCCGAAGTGCTAGGATTACAGGTGTGAGCCACCGCACCCGGCCAAAATCTACTTAATTTTCTATAACAAATGAGATGTGTTGGATATGAGTGGCAAAAGATGCATCAGAACATCTATGATGTAATGCTTTTTTTTTCTTGTTGAGAAAAATGATCTCATGTGATCAAGATAGTCTTTTGAAAACAAGATTCATCCACATAAATAGGAGACATAGTTGTACATGTTGAGTCTCCATTCACAAGCAAACAGTCCTTATCTTAGTCAAAAATGGGGGATTATGTTAAAATATTTCCTCTTTTCTGAAAATCCAGTTGCCACTGCAAGGTCCTGAAACCACTGATAACTTCCCAAAAGAAGTGGCTTATTTCTTCCCCACTTGTTAGTTTACTAAAAAAAGAATCCTTTAAGCCTTTTAAAAAGGTTTCAAAATTAAATTAACATTCTAAAAAAAAAGTTTTGAAGTTGCAGTTTTACTCTTTTAATTCAGTCCCTGCAGATGCTATTCAGGGTGAACCTAGAGTGTTTCTTTCATACCCACTAGGAAAAGTATGTACTCTCTAACATGCCATGTTAGAGCCCACAGGTTTTTAAAGAATATTTATGAACCCTTGGTTAGCAAATAAAAAGAAGTCAATGACTTTCTTAAATTCATAAAGCAAAGATAATCTAGAAAATCACTATGAGGAGATCAGATAAACTATTCACTGTGTGGATGCAAAAATATTTGGGATGGGATAGATCATCCAGGGTGTGCAAAGATGCAGGAAAATTTTAGTAGCATCTGACTTTCCTTAGTGGACTTATATCCACTGAACCCAAACATTTTGTGTCTAATAGCTGGCCAAATAGGAAGGTTAAATTCCAAGTGGACAATGGAGGCTATATTCTTTCATCCTTGGTAGACACTAAAGCATGTCAAAACAAATAATGGAAAATACAAAGTACAGATTGTTATGTGGACACTGACCTACTGAACCTGTGCTTGGAATAAACCTAGTCCTTTTGTTTCCTTGAACTGTTTTTTTGGGTAACTGTAGCTCTCCATGTTTTTAAAATTACTCAGAAAAGTTCCTAAAGTCATAATGTTGAAGCATTGCAGCCCAGTTAGCATGTCTTTCTGCCTGATCTCACAGCAAAGTATTAAGAAATAAATAACCTAAGAGTTCAGAGAATTATTTTGTTAGGGACTAAAATCTGTCTGGTCAAACTAATGACACATTAAAATACCAGAAATCTGTGCTATTTAGAGCAGGGCAGGGGTGGAGAGCATTTGCTTTGGTAAAGTGATCAGGAAGAAGTCCATTAGGAAATTTTCCTCTGGTTCCTACAGATCAGGCCTTGCGTCATTTCAAACCATAAATTCGCCAGTTAATCAGTGACTTTCACACAAAAATTGAGAATGCAAAATACGCCTTCCAAAGTTGTTGAATGAAGCAAAATCCATGGAAAAGTGAAATGCAAAAAACCATCACTATTTAAAATGCAGAGAGACAGAACTTCACAATGGCAGACCATATTTGGCAGGGACCCAGATTCATTATTGCACATTGACCTGAATCACCCAGGCTACTTCTGTATGCTGCAGGGCTCAGAACCTGCACAGTCCTCTGATAACTCAATAAAGGTGTCTGCCTAAACACAGCAGCCACTATAGAGGAAATTGGATATTTCAGATGTAATGTAATGTTGTTGTAATGAAGCTAACAACAACAAAAAAAAATCTGTTAAAGATTAGATAGACTATAAAATAAATTTGGGAAAGATAAATGACAGAATTAAAACCAAAAGTAACTGTTGATATGCATTCATATATATGTGTCCATGTATATTTTCTTACTTAATAAATGTTCTCATCCATTTTTTAAGCATCTCGATTGTGGATTTTCTTACATTCAAAGGACCAATAAAGAAAAATTTTGTAAATAAGCTAGTATATAAATGTGATGCCAGGGAGCATATATATTTTTCTTCATATATTTACTTTGTTTATCAGATTCAAAAGTAAGCGAGTCCTCTGGGCTATTGAAGGTACTATATTTCAAACCCTACTCAGATGAATTTTTACTGTTTTTCTCATATTTATTTGATAGTATAATACCAATTTCAGAGGACAATAAAGAACCAAGTCTCAATGAACTAGTTAAATTCAACCTTAATGTTAGAAGCAGAATTTATTAGAAAAAAATAAGTTTTATCTAGAGGAAGTGTGGTAAACTGTTTGTGTGTATATATTAGTACTGATGGACATATAGAGTAAATATGTTTCTTCTATATAAAAATACCCAATTTTTGGAATTCAAATGAAAACCTACAATGTTATGGTTAGCATTAGGATTTTTAGCCTATGTTTCATCAGCTGAAAACTGAGGTTTTTCCTTTAAAATTGAAATAAATGTGTCAGCATCATGTTTTACTATTCCCTGGCCACATGGCAGTTAACCTTTACGTTAAAGATAATAGAGGATGGTCTGATGTAACGAGATCTAAGTATAGAAGAAAAATATCTGAGAGTATAGGCAACCTTATATTTAATTTGACTAATCAGAGCAGTGCAATTGAGAACTAAAAAGTCAATTGCATAAAAGAGTCATGGAATGATCATCCACTAGTCTCTCCAGTAGTCACATTCTTCTCAGGTCAACATCCAGTTTTATTGTCAATATTCAGGAAAAAAAAATAAAGATACCAAGGAGTAAAGAGGGGAGTGTCTTTTTTTTAACTGAAGGGATAAAGTAAGTGATATAAGGAAAGATTAAAGCAACATTTCTTTAAAGAACAGTAGACTTGCTTAGTATCATCAGGCATGTAACAGGCTGACTTTTGGCAATGTCATATGGTAATTATCTGCCTACATATATGAAGAAATAAGATAAAATTAGTTATAATTAAGTTAAAGCAGTTTCATTTGAAGAATTCTTAACCATTCAGATTAAGAATACTAGAAAGAATAAGGAGCAAAATTGCAGTATCTGATGGTAAGTCTTTGAAATATAAGTGTATGACTCTTTATTCCAGAATATTCCACATCTACTGCTTTACAGTTATAAGTTGGATAGATTTCATAGTTCTTAAGCTTTATAGCCTAGTACTTCTAAATACTTATTTACTTTACTAAGCATATTTATCCCTAGCCCCATCACTGCCACAAAAAAACAAAATAAAGCATTCTTCCTACAACACAGGCTTCTGAATGAAGTCTGTCTCCTCTTTAAGAGTTATTCGTGGTTCCCCAATAAAATAATACAACATGTAAAACCCAGCCTCTAATATGATAGTTACCTATCGTTCTAGGATTATCTCTTTTCATGTGTACTCCAGCAAACATCCACAAAGGAAATGGGTTACATGAGGCTAACTGCTACTCCTCAAATGCATTTTGCTTCCCTTAACAGCATTCCCATTGCCTTGAATGCCATTTATCTCATCTCTGGTACCAAAAACATTGCCATCCTTCAAGATTCAAGAATCTTGGACAAACCCTCTGTGATTTCCCATGATATTATATTCCATGCCCTGCTCTAGACTTGAAACATGTATGTTAACTTCCCTAGATCATAATCTGCTTGCAGACCCAGGCCAGGATGCTGTCTCTCTTACAGTGCCAAGCATGGTACCTATGCTATAATGGCCCTCATTGTATTACTTTGCTTACACCATGCTGGGCTAATAGCTGAAGCCTTATTTCAAGCCCAAACCAACTAGGTTTATTTTTTATTTCATCCACACACAAGACCCAGGATCTGACTCTGTTTATAAGCCCACCTTTGGGCTAATTCGTTACCCTGGATTTGGAGTTTGGCTCCTTCTCCTGTACCAAGTTCAGCTCTTGTAGAGTTCACAAGGACCCCTGAGAGCAAGAGGTGGTTTTCTTTCCAACAGAGTCATTACGTGCATCAACCTATACAATGCAGCCATTCCTGCACCCAATAAAAAACTGGCCAGACGTGACCTCATGATAATTCTTTGGGAAACATGTTTTTGAGCACCTGAAGCATGTTAAAAACTGTCCCATACCCTGAGGATTATTTAGTGAACAGCAGTATACTTACATATCATTGGAATAGAGATTAGATAATAAATAAAATAAGTAAATTATAAATTGATATTGAAAGTCAGAACTGCCAAGGGGGGAAAAAGTCATGGAAGGGATAAGGTGAGAGCCAAGGAGTGGCGGGAGGCAGGGAAGAATGTTAACATCAATGGGGCGATTAGGAAAGGTCCCACTGAGGATGTGATATTTGAATAAAGGCTTGAAGAAACAATTTCTTGACAGGAGATTCCTACTGGAAAGGTAGCAGGTCCTCAACTGCTCGGGGGCTCCACCCCTCTGCATCTCCACCATGGCACTAGTGCAGTGTGGTGCGGAGTTAACCTCATTCCCGTATGGCAGCATCATTCCCAGAGTAAAGCAAGTCTCTATCCCTGGCTTATTCTCGAGTGGTGAAATACAGAGAGAAAAGAGTAAAACCAGAGTTATTTTATGATGCCCTGACAGAAAACACAGTGTTATTTATAACTTAGAACTCTCCCCAGAGATTAATCACCATTTAATATCCCTAGTTGACTAATATGCTCAGGCATCACCATTAATACATACGTAGACACTTGGCATTCCACTTTAGTAGTTTCACAGACATCTTTAGCAAAACTAACAAACAATGTGGTCCCAGATTCTTTTCTCCCTAAAGACCCTCCATATTTCTTCAACTTGCTGAGCTCACACTGTTTGCAGAAGAAGCTTTGCACTTACAGGAAAACATGGAGGGCTTAGTATGTGACCCATGGTTTTTACAGCCATACTACTAAAAACATGGTTGGGGATGCAGAGGAGAGACTCAGAGCATTTTCACATTTTCCTATTGACACGAATTGGCTGTTTCGGCAAGGGAAAGTCGTGGCATAGGATTTTTTAGATAAATTAACAGAATGAAAGTGCTAAATTAAAATTGCAACATTGATTTCCTTTTTAGCTCAGCTGTGCATTATATAAAAGGGTCAGGGGAAGGATTTATTATGTGCGATGAGTCTCTGTCGTCCACTAAGAGACCGGTGTATAAAATAAAGTTGTCCATTTCAGACACCCTTTGTCTTCAAGGAAAGCTGTCTAGGTGGCCCACGGGTGGCAAAGGCGCTGAAAGGAAATGGAAATTGATAATCGGTCCTGTTAGGCTGATTCTCTGCATGTTCAATTCATATCCTTTTGAAAAGAAGAGATTAAGATGAAACCTCATTGAGGAATACACATTTTGAAGAAAATAGAAACAAAGGTTCTGCAAGGCTATTTCAGTTGGTGTCAAATGTGAGAACAAGGCGACACAAACTTATATGAAGAAAGGGCATTAACAAAATCCCCAGACAAAGAAGGAGCTAATAGCAAATATATGCAGCCGTCTTTGTGGATGCTCACAGGAGAAGTGGTACAACTTGATTTACAAAGGGCCTGGATAATTATTTGTTACTTGGAGCCAACCCTGCCTCTCCCTCTGCAGAGGGCAGGCACTGACCATCTGCGGGTCTTCGTTTCGCTTTTGTGTAGATGAGAATTAGCCACATTTCTGCATCTGGTAAGCTTTGCATGAAGAGATGTTTGAAGCATTGGCTTTGTTTTGTTTTAAATCTTTAAACTGCTCCCTCAGCTTCAGTCGGAGGATTACTGCACATCTAACCACGAATAAATTGAAATATCAGCTGAAGAGAGCGCATGTTGCTCGCTGGTGGAATAATGGACGGCAGGTGGTAGAGGGTTTTGTTTTCAGAAAAGCACAGGAGGCTAGAAGTGACAAGAGTGATTTTGTGAGAGGGCTGAAACTGTCAGGATGAAGTCACAGGGGTCAGTAGTTCCTGAGCTGACCTTTTTAAACAAACCCTGAGAAGACCTTTTACTGGATCCTCACAGCAGTAGCACATTCATGCCAGAAAGGTTGCCCCTCCTTCTAGATATTGAGAGTCCTAACAAAAAGCATATTTCCTATGATAGGGCCCATGTTCACCCACGTGGTAGCCTGACACTCCCTCTCCTGTCAGCCCGTGACACACAATCCTAACTGCTCACCTGCTCCACCACACACACACACCAGCATTTGAGCTGTCCCTTAACACTTTCCTGTAGTCTTTGATATCATCTTCCTGTCAAATCACAGAAATCAAGGGACTGGGCTGCAAAGCGGGACACTCATGTGCTAATTTCCATGTCATTGCTTAGAATGGTTTTCTAGCACGGAGAGCTGTTACCTGACTTCTGGGGACATACTGAAGTGCTGAGACCCACTGTAGGTGGCCTAAAAATTCACTTCTTAACATTTATAAGCCAGGATTGTAGAACGCACTGGCGCATGGCTTTTTTTTCAAATATTGTTCTGTTTAAGCTCTGTAATGTCACTGGAAGTCACAATAAATCACACACTTATGCTTTCTAATGAATACTTTTTGTTCAGAATTTCTAATACCTGAAGGAGAGAACCTTTTGTCCCTAAAGCCTGTGGAAAAAAAAAATGAGGGATTTTCTCCCTTCATCACTAAATATTATTATATTATCATATCCCCCTCCATTATTTTTTTCTTTCCTGTTTGCAACTGAAACAGTAATTTACTCATTAAACATCAATCCTCAGATGATCTGCTCCAAACCACCAAAATGTGAGTTATTAAAGACAAACAAACAAGTTTTTTTGAAAGTTTTGAAGCAAATAAATGTGATTATAAAACTTAGAATTTTTTTCTTCCGTTTGGTTCTATGTAGTGCTCTAAACTTCTGAGTTGACAGTAAAGGGGAAATTTGGTGACTGATCCCTTAGATAAGTGTTAATTTTTGAATCTGGCAGAAAAAATAATTTAAACAAAGCCCTAGAACCCGAATCTCCTTATTAAGTATTGATTCCACGTTCAGTACTCTTCAATGGGCACTGCTGTTTCCAGGCACTTAAACAGCAATGCAGCTTATATTGTTGGACCCTGTTTTTTTGATGCCCTCCTCAGTTCCTGCCCCATGCAGAAGCCAGGAAGCATGGAATCTACTTTACAGTTATCTCTTGCTTTCTACCTGTGTATTTGTAAATGGCTCTGTATATTGGAAAAGTTTCTGGCTTAGAAAAAAATATGTTAAAAAGAAAGAGAAATGGAAAGAGCGTTTAAGCAGAAGGTTAAGAACAGGGCGGGAAACAAAAGCGGGAAAAAGAAGGTGTCATCAGAATAAAAGCTAAAGATTATAAAGAGAGCTCAGGGTACCCAGAGTCCAGGTGGAAGGCCAGCCTGGACTGGGAGGAGATGTGCTGGTCTCTAAGGGACGTCACTTCCCCCTTGCATCGGCAAGGTCAGTCTTGGGAAGAACCAAAAGAACAGTAAAATAAAACAAAAGGTGACATTTGAAAAGAAAAGAGCAATAGATATATACAATTACCATAAAATCTCAAGCAAAAAGGAAGCAAAAATGTATTCTATAAGAATGAAAACAGAATTCTTTAATTCTCTACTGTTACCTCAAACACAGGAGACAAAGAGTGAAAAAGTGTTACATATAATTATTTGGTCAGAAAATCTAGAGGGAGGAGTAATTTCTTGTCAAATAAAAACTACTCAAATTGATTATGTAATCAATCCTCCATAGAACTGGAAGCAAATTTTAAAATTTATTATTAAAAAGATGTCGGCACAAGTGATTTCACATCTGAATAGCTAGTAGTTTTATCAGGGTTTCTATGTTATTTCAACAATTACAGCTTATAGAAAGGTACAGAAAACTCCCTAATAAATTTATGAACCTTGACCAACTTTAATACTAAAACCTGACAGTAGTACAACCCAGAAAATTGCAGACCAAAATTATAGACCGTTTGCACTTATGAATAAAGATGTAAAAGTTCTAAACAAAGTATGATAAATTGCATCTTCGACATTCTAGTGACACTAAAAATTTCTTGCAATATGTATACAATGGATTATCTGTCTCCTAATTGTCTCTGTATTAACTTCATAGAATGAATGTGAGTAAACCTTAGGAAATAGGTTGAATTAGTATATGAGATACACGGTAAGAGTGCTTGACCCAGCTTCCTGTGAATGTCCTCTGCAGTTTTACAGCAATAAAAAAGCCTTGCTTTAGCGTATGGTTCTGAAATTATCCTCTAGTGAAGATTGTTCAGGAAGTCTTTCTTCATCCATACATTCACATATAGTTGAAAGCAGCAGATAAATGAGTGACACTTGATAATTACAAGGCATTCAGCCAATCAATCAATAAAGATTTTATTTTGGAAACTTTGTACTGTTAGCACATTCAACCTGTCATATACTTTTATTCCAGGGGTGTGGAGTTGCTTTTTTTTTTTTTTTTTTTTTTTTTTTACAGAGTCCTGCTCTGTTTTCAGGCTGGAATGCAGTGGTGTGGTCTCTGCTCACTGTAACCTCTGCCTCCAGGATTCAAGCGATTCGCTTACCTCAGCCTCCCGAGTAGCTGGGATTAGAGATACACACCACTATGCCTGGCTAATTTTTTTTGTATTTTTAGTAAAGATGGGGTTTCGCCATGTTGGCTAGGCTGGTCTCAAACTCCTGACCTCAGGTGATCCACGCACCTTGGCCTCCCAAAGTGCTAAAATTACAGGTGTGAGTCGCCAGCCTGGAATTGCCTTTTTAAGCATTTTCAGGGGTAGATATCTGAAGACAACTCGAATCTGTCTGTACTATAAAACACTGCATAAAGGAGATTGTGTACAAAAGTTAATCCTGTAAGAAAAGCTACCCATTTCCATAGTAAATCCATGATTTGTCATTTTATTTATATATTTTTATTTTTATTTATTTATTTATTTATTTTGAGACAGGGTCTTGCTCTGCTGCCCAGGCTAGGGTGCAGTGACACAATCCTGGCTCACTGCAGCCTTGACCTCCTGGGCTCAAGCAATCCTCCTACCTCAGCCTTCCAAGTAGCTGGAACTACAGGTGCATGCCACCACACCCAGCTAAGTTTTGTATTTTTTGTAGAGATGGGTTTCAACATGTTGCCCAGGTTGGTGTTCAACCCCTGGGCTCAAGTAATCTGCCTTCCTTGGCTCCTCAAAGTGCTGGGACTATAGGTGTGTGCCACTGTGCATGACCAATTTGTCATTTTACATCAGCTATAGTTTATATTTGGACCTCCTAAGTCTGCGTCTTGATAAGATGCACTGTAGTCTCCCGTTAAAAGGCAGCTGTGGTGCAGGCAGTTTGGGTGTCCTCATTGAATAGGGAGCCAGCTAAAGGGATCAATACCTAAAAAATTGTAGGTGCTCAGCAAACATTGGTTTAAGTTCAATGTTTGACTTAATTTATTTGGAAAGACAAACTTTTAATCTGTGTTTTTGTATATAAATATTTTCATATGTATATCTACCTAAATGTATTTCTTATTTGAGAGCTACAAATGGAAAAGAACTCACTCTAATAAAAGCTGGCATTATAGTTTTAATTCTTGGGATGTTAGCATTGCAGCTTAATTCTTGGAGGATATTAATTTGCCAACACCCCATATAGACCTAAAATGTAGGAGTTTCATATTCTCAGGAATAAAAAATCTATATCCTCAAACATATGCAGTGCTTTGCTGAACTGAATGGACATTTCTTACTTATTATGTATTTAACCATATTTTAGAAGTGGGCCTGAGGTCTACTTATCACATTTCTGTCTGTGTAGTCATTACATATGCATCCTCCCACAGCATACATTTCTTTGGTATCTACCCTTCTAAATTATGATTTGAGATTCATATTTTAAAAACATATAAGGTAACAATTGTGACCATAATAATGATTGTAATTTTCTTCCTGCAGAGGTTTTTATAACAATTTCTGCTAGTGTGCCGTTTAAGACAATACTTTTAAGAACATTTTCCTCATTATAAAAGTAGTATGTGCTCACTGTAGAAAATTAGGAAAATACGTAAGTATAATAGAAACTGTATTAGGATCATACTGTATGTGCCGCTCTAATCCTGCTTTCTCTTTCACTTAAAAATATATTATGGAAGCATTTTACATGCACCTTTTAATTCTTCTAAACATGATTCTCTTTCAAATGGCCATGTAGGATTTTGAGTGAATACCAGTTTTGTCAATTTGCTATTTTAGAACTTTTAAACAATCAAATCAGAATCCGTGTTGATGACAAACTGAAGAACTCATGGGGGCCAATGCTGGTACTCAAAGACTTTTCTCTCAAACACAAAATGCTGCAATACCGTAAGAAACAAGTCAAAGCAAGAGAAGACCCCAAATTCAGCACCCACCCTTTATTCTGTGTGTTGACACAAAATATTGATGAAAGCAAGTGAAGAGTGAGCCTCCCCATATTGTCCTCTGTGTAATAGAACCCACACCATTGTATGAGCAGTAATGGTTTCTTTGGTCGTAACTTAAAGACATCCTATTTACACTAGGGTCCTTTTTTCAGTTGTGAATAGATTGCATTTAAATTACAAACTTGGAAGGGAGAGGTAAAAGGATTACCAAGTGTGAGAGATGAATGACGAAAAGCAGTAAAGCCTATGCGATCAGAAGGATAAGTCTTACAGTTCATCTGACATAAGAGATGGATTACAATGGCTCTGAAGTGGAAGACAGTTTACTTAGGAATTTAGCAGTAATTTGCATTTAAGGAATGCATTAGTGTATTCGCACATACAGTTTCATCATTGGATGACTAACAGGAATATATGGTATTTGTTTAAGATTTTATTGAATATGATGTGTGTGTGTGTGGTTTTTTTTCATCATTCAGGGAAAACCTGCTTTCCTCAGACTGTTGGCTGCCATAAGCACCATCAGCCATTAAATGATGTAATGATGCTGTATTGACACTGTCCTATGTATCTTTCTCTCTGTGGCTCATTTTGCCACAGAGAGAGTATCTTTAAGGGGCAGTGCCAGAATTAACCCCTGCACACTGATCAACAGAAACTTCTTCTAGAAATAACTAAGTCTGTCAACCTTTCAAATATTTAACTCATGCAAAGACATTCATGGAGGAATACAAGAGGGAAATCATTCTCTTATAAAACAGTTAGGACATTCTGAGTTTCTTTGAAGGAACAAATATTGCTTACGCTATTTTATCCTTGAATTCACATTAGAAGTTACAAATACAAATATATAATGTACATAGTCTTTAACTTTAAAAAAAACTTTAGCACCACATACCTCTAGAAGAGTAGAAGAGATATGGATAGGAAAATGGAGTCAAGAAACAATAAAGGCACCTATCTCAGAAGTTTTCAGGTATGGACTTAACGCAGTTAAATTATGAACAATAACACACAGTAATGTCCACCCTCACCTCTCTTTCTTTGCGATAGTCACACATCGTTTTTCTGGGATAATGCTGGAAATAGAACAAGGCTTGTTCTTTGCTTTTCTATGATGGTAAATTTTGAAGTTTTATTCATCCAAAATTTGGACTTTCACTTATAAATAGGGTTTTAGGAATGATGATGTAATTTGCATGTAGCATCGCCCTAGGAGTAATGAGGTGCCATTACTGTATTATGGCTACCAACAGTGATGAGGAGACTTAGAACTTAGCCAGTAAGTATTTAGAAAACACAATGCATTTTACCAAATCTGAGACATGCATTTTTTCATTTTTAATACCTCTGAATCATTTTGTCTTACAGTTGATTATATCTTCAAATTACCAGCTGCTGAATGTGAAACAGTTTTAGTAATGTTTTAAACAATGTATTTTCCTTATATTTTCTTCTTTATTGTATGAATAAGCAATGTATGATAGCATCTTAAATGTGATGAAATATAGAGCTGTGCTTTTAATTTGTAATAAATGAAGGTAATAGTACTTATAACTGATATTCAAATATATCAACATATACCATCTCCAAAACTCCCCTAGACAGACAAAACACATTCTCTTGGAAAGACCTTCCACAAAAGGAAATTGAAAATCTCATCCTGATTCTGTTTAGAAACCTACTTTCTCAACTCTAACTAATGGGATATTGGGCCAGTGGATTAGTGAATTCCACACATAATCCCCCCAAACTGAATTTATTCATTAAATTCACTTCTTCTTCCTCTACAAAATAGATTCCTAAGTTCCTAAGGCTAGAGGACTAACCAGCTGGATCAGTTTGTTACCTTTTCTTACCTTTCCTTTCTGATAGTCAGTAATGAAAGAAATGCGCATAGTCAGAAGCAGTAACGGAAGGGCCCAGATTATCCCTAAATGGAAAAACCATCCCTGGATAACAGAGAGCCCACTGTGCTTTAAATCTTTCTATAGGATTCAATTCAAAATATTGGGGTAGAATATAGATGTCATATATGTATTATATATATGTATTATATGTATGTGTATATGCACAGTAGGCACACACATATTTAATTACACAGTTATAGGTGTTAAAAATGCTTTAACCACACTGTTCTAAAACCCACTCTTAAGAAGCAAGAATGTGCATGTTAAAGTTACTTTCTGGGTTAATAGAGATGAGAAGAAAAGTTATTGGGGTTTGCAAATTTATTTTAAACAGATTCTTTAAAAATACCCACTGACCTACATTTATTGAAAGAAAAACAGTCAACTACAAATGTAATTGTTACCCTGTCAGGAATTTATTAATAGACAGGCTGCTGTCATCTTTGTTTAAATGCTCTAAGTTGACAGAATTTCATTTACATTAATGGGTGGAAAGTCCTTTTCTTACTTGTCCAACAAACTGGAGACAAAGTGCCTGCCAATGTTTTAATTTCTTTTTCATGTTCTGGTTAGAGAGTGAGAAGAATGCTTTCACTCCACAGTGTCATGAATATGATAATCTATGGAAATCACGGGAAAGCAGGTACTTAAGTTAAGCATATACTGTACTACAGGAATCCCTGATGAATTCAAGTCTCCGCTGTTTAGAGAAGATGTTGTTGCTGCCTGTGAAATGACAGACTGCCAGATGTTCGTGAAGTAGCATGGTAGCAGGCTCAGATCTTAGCATCTTCCCTAACCCCCACAGATGACAGCATCTAGTTTAGGCTACAGAATGGTCTTGCTTTCATTCTTTAAGCACTAGTGTTTACATTTACTCGTCAACTATCAAATCTTCATTTTCTTAATTTTACTTATTTAAACATGTGGAGCACAAAATTACACAACTGTATGAGCAATCCTGACTTTATACAGTGTATGCAGTCTAAATGTGAAATAAGCAGTTCTCCATCACGTACAACATGCTTAATCCATTGACTTCCCTTATAAATGCTGGAGAAATGGTTTTCTGAAGGAATGGGAAATGTTTACTAAATCACAATATTAAGCACACAGCAAAATATTTTAAAAGCACTTTTTAAAAAATAAATACATTAAAATAGTGTCATTGTGTACATGAGTAATTCACAAAGTTAATAATAGAAAGCTATTAGACATTGCTAGAATTTCTATAACAAAAATAATGTTGATAAGAATTTCTATAATGATGGCAAAGAGGCCTCTTAAGTGCCTACTGTGTATTAAGCTCTGGCTTCACTCTATACAATTTATATAAATTATATAATCTTTACAACGTTATAAAATATTTTTCCCATTTTATGAGTGAGGAAACTGAGATCTTACAAAAGTTAAGCAAAACACGACTAAGTCAAAAACCTAGTAAAAATGGAGCCAGAATTGGAAGCCAAGCTAAGTTCAAGACTGTACTGTGTATAAATGTACCCAATCATTCATTCAAGAGTGTACAATGAGCCAGGCATTGCTCACGGTTCTGGAAATTAGTAAATAAGATTAGTGAACATTTTATTCTCGTAGCTCATACCTTTTAGAGGGGTTGGAGATTTTTAAAAATAAGCAAATAAACGATGTGAATATTTTTTAAAAGGAGATGTGAAGAGTGTGATTTGAAAGGCCTACTGTGGATTGGGTGGTCAAAGAGTGCCTCTGTGAGGAGGTGACATTTTATCTGAGTCCTAAAACATGTGAGGGATCCAACCATGCAAAGATCCAGATGCAGACAAAAAAAAAAAACAAAAAAAACAGTAAATGTAAAGGCCCTAAGGTCATATGACCTTATAAGACTTTTCAAGAATAGCAAGAACAGTATGGCTGGAGTGTAGTGAGTAAAGGGGACAGTGGTTAAAATATATTGAAGAGGTGGGCAGGGGCCAGATAAACCTACAGTCATGGTGATGTTTTCTGATTTTATTCTAAAAGCAATGAAATCATTGAAGGATTTTAAGCAGAGGAATGATCTGTCATAGTTTCTATTTAAGACAACTTCTCAGGATACTATAAGGAGGATGCATTATACCAAATCAAAAGAGAAAGCAGGTAGATTGGTTAGGAGGCTATTGCAGCAGCCCAAAGATGAGGCACTTGAGCCTTGGACTGTAGCCATATCAGTGGAAATGGTGAAAAGTAGAGAGATTTGAGGTGTATGTACTACCCAGCAAAGGAGACACTTAGAAGTGATGTAGGATGAAAAACAGAATAGTGGGGGTTTTGTGTATTGTTTTTAAATAGAGATGGGGTATCTCTATGTTGCCCAGGCTGGTCTCAAACCCTTAGGCTCAAGTTATCCTCCCACCTCGGCCTACGAAGTGCTGGGATTACAGGAATAAGTCACTGTGCCCAGCCATAGGATAGCGTTTTAAGAAGGAAAGAAGGGTCAACTAAGTTTAATGATGCTGAGAGATAAAGTTAGATGAGCACAAACAAAAATGTGGCCACAGGATTTGTACAACAAAGCTTGTTGTTAACTTCATTATGGAAGCATTTCAGTTGTTTGGAATGGAGGACAAATTCCTGAAAAGGGTATGTTCAGGAGTGAATAGGAGGTGAAGGTGTGAGGACAGACACTATTAAAAATGATAAAAGAAGTTTGAAGGGAAGTAAATTAATGATGCCTGAAAGTGGCTGTAGGGTCACAGGAATTGTTTTGTTATGCTTAGTATATTTGTTTTTAGGATGAGAGAGATTAAAGTATATCTATGTGCTAATGAAAATAATGTAAAAATGAGGGTAAATTGTTGAATAGTCAAAGATAAAAAGAACAGAAACAAATTCCTTCATATGATCAGAGGGTATGTGAGATGGAGTCCATGAGTGGAGTCTTTAAAAGGGCATAGGATACTTCTCTTAGTAGTGGAAGAGAAGACAGAGGGTGAAAGTGCAGATGGGTGGGATGATTTATGTTTAATCCTGTTGCACTAAACGTTATTACATATTCCCTGAGGAAAGAGATCACATCTGTTTTATTCTCCATTATGTCTTCAATGGCCAGCCCATAGCATGTGCTAGACAAATTGTAAATACTCAACAAATACATCTGAAAGAAGGAGCCTTTCCCAAGAATGTAGTTTATTAGGTCTTTCCCTCAGTATATTTTCCTCAAACACCAAAAACTTTGATATTGTTGGGCAAAACAGTAGCCCAAAAACTTCAGGAAGTTCATGGCCAATGTAGAGAGAGCGGCACTAGGCTTGGAATTGGGAGACCTAGATTTGAGATGAATTCTGATTTATGGATGTTTGTTACTGTATTCTGTAGTTGCATGGAGAAGGTATTATTTGTGGAGCACTTTGCCAAACGTATAAAATATATATTTCCCAAGTTTAATATTTCATACATGTATGATAATTATATTAGAAAGATATTTTCTTTACATTAAAAAATTTGCACTTGCTTTTATTTTCTTTCCAATATAAATCTCCTGCTTAGCGTAGAACTACTAAAAATTGACTTTCAAAATGATCATTTTATTCCAGTATGCCCTGAACTGTAACTCTAAATAGGGTTTTAGATGGATCAAAATGTGATACTTTATGTCCTGTGCTGTAAAAGGGATTAAAACAGTCATCCAGGTGTTCCTGCGTTGGAGGATATTAGGTATCATATTGCATAAATGTGGACGAAAATTGATTAACCTATTCTTGCTCCGAATATAGCCTGAATCCTGTATACTTTTTACTCCGTATTTATAGCAGCCCCATTTTCCTCATCACCTCATTTTTCTGTTTTCCTTTGCTTCCATTCCATTGTGCAAGGCAATTTTTATTCCATTTTCCCTCATTGGTTTTTGCCCTTGACATTCTATGCAACATTTAGCCATGAAAGCAGTAGCATTTTGAAGGTGGATTTCAAAAGCAAATTATTTCATCCAGGTACTCCTAAGGCACTGGAAGGACTGTTGCTGAGAAAATCTTTCTTTATGTGTTGTTAATACTCTGTGACATTTTTATAATTCATAGTACTCACATCATCTTTACATTATGTATTACATTGTGCATAAATGAGATTTATGCACAATATAATAATACTTTGGTTCTATAATGCTTTAGAGTTTTCAAAATAGTAACAGCTGTATTTTAATCATCTATTAATGCTTTTCCTATTTTAAATAGTTGTGGTGAAGAACAAATGGGCTTGGTGATCATTGTTATTTCTGTTTTATACAGATGAAAATTGAGGCTTACAGAGGGCAAGTGGCTTGCCCCAGGTCATTCAGCTAGTTTCTGCATCCTAAGATCCATGATCATTCTGCATATTACATTGTTTTAGTAGAAGGCTCTATTTTTCTCCCAAATCCTAAAACTCTAATATATAGCAAATGCAACCACATGTGTATCTATATTTTATTCTTACCTTTTTAGTAATTTCATGCCTGTTATCATTTATATTCACTTCTAATATTTGTGGTTGATTTTCTATAGAGTGCGTCTCAGATGAGTTTGTGACTAGACATCAAACTTTGTCAAGATAATTACAGTGTAATATTAGTTATGAACTTGAATTTCCCAATTCATACAGATTTATAATAGCTTTCATTAAAATACTTTTAGTTCTATTAATTTTCTGTACAGATTTCATTATTTAATAATGAGGTAAAATAGCTATAATATCTTTAGTTTTACCTTTTACTAATGAAGTTTATGAACCCCTCCAATCTTGGAAGTTTGATAAACATGATCGATGATATCCCTATGTTATAGCCTAATAGACTCAGAATGTTCTATAGTTAAGTAGGATGGAAAGAGTTATAACTTATGACTCAATCCGATGTTTCAGTCACAGACAATGTGATGCCACCTAGGCATAAACTCTAAGGATTTCTAATTGTGAATTTGAAAACAAAACAGATCGCATCACTGGGAGGGACCTCATAGATCATGTAGTCAAACCCCCTCATGTTACCGGTGAGAAAACTGAGACACATGAGAGAGTCACCAGCCTGCCACAGGTCACAAAACCAGCTGACAGCAAAGCTAAGATCAGAGCCCCATCTCCTCATTCCCAAGTGAGGACTGTTTCCAATATGCCACATTACCTCCCCCAGCAAGATGCCTCCCACGGGGCATTGCTTCTTGAAGATGAAGTATATTAAATTCACATTTGGCTGCTAATCATTTTCTCAGCAGCTCTATGGTATTTCATTAACTTCTGCATGTAACACCCTGGCCTTTCACCTGTATTAAGTTGAGCTCATTAAACTTGAGGCCAGTAATAAACAGGACCAAACTAATTCAGATATGTTGCTTGGTATGTGTTCAGCATTTTTTTAATGGTTTCTACTGTGTGAAACATTTTCCCTTCACAATTTGTGGAATAAGAAAAACAGGAAGCATCGATTTCAGGGAATGGAGTGTGTAAGTAGTATGCTTCTTTATGTAAATAAAAAGTATATTAAACACCTACCTTATACAAAACTTTGTAAGGACTACAAAGAAATGTGAGTGACAGCAGAGCACAGAATCTCACATCAGGCAGATTTGGATTTGAATCCTGGCTCTGCCATTTATTAATGGTCAGAATTGTAGCAAGTTTCTTAGTCTTTCTGCCCCTCAGTGTTGTTGTGTATAAATGGATGCTAGAATACCCAGCTCATGGGTATTCTTTATCTTCTTGGCAATAAGGAAGAGATAATGTACTCATGTGCTTTGCAAAGTGTCTGGTATAGAGCCATGATCAGTTAATAAGCTGATGAAGGTGATGATGATGGTGCAATTCCTTCCATCTCCCTTGCTAAATTTGTAATCCCCTCTCAGCTATTTTTGAGGAACTTGGTTTTCCCCGTGTCTCCTCCCCTACCTCGTCATCTCTACAAAATACAAGCAAAGGTTCTTTAGAGTGCAAGGAAAGTAAAACTAAGTCATTTTACCCTTCTCAGGTCGTCCAGCAACACTGCTTTATGTTCCTTTTGACTAAGAAGTAACTCTTTGGCAGCCCATAGACTATGCAGCCCCCAGTTAACAAAGTTCCTATGTAATTTTAAAAGTTAAGAATCTGACTGAGCAGGGGATGGTGATAAAGGAGGGGTCATCTACAGAAAGATGACCAGCAAAGAGATAGAAATAGAAGTCTGTCAGGAAGAATGACAGCATGCAGGAGTTTCAGGGCAAAAGCCATTGTGAGTCACAGTGAGGCAGTCAACAGGCAGTGTGGGAGTGAAGATCAATGTTGGATCTACGGTGTGGGCACAGGTAGTCAGTGTTGGATCTCTGTTTCCTGGATACTACATGTATTAGAGTTCTCCAGAGAAACAGAGCCAATTCCCATAATAGATTCCCTCTTATATATCCATAACCAATGGGTTATATATAGATAACCCATATTCAATTCCCTCATATATCTATATACAGCCTATTGGTTATGTTATTATAGCATGTAATACAGCATATATAACAGGTTATAGGTTATATCTGTGTGTAACCCATTGGTTATATATAGGTATATAAAAGGGAATTTAATATGGGAATTGGCTCACATGGTTATGGAGGCCAAGAAGTCCCATGACATGCCATCTGCAAGCTGGAGAACAAGGAAAGCCTGTAGTGTAATTCAGTCTGACTCTGAAGGCCTAAAAACTGGGGGAGCCAATGGCGTACTTAACTCTATGCCTGAATCTGCAGGCCTCAGGACTGGGAGGTGAGGGGGGCAGCAGGTGGTAGAGGAGATGGCTAGGCGAGTGGTATAAGTCCTAGAGTCCAAAGGCCCCAGAACCTAGAGCTCTGATATCCAAGAGCGTGTGAAGATGGATGTCCTAGCTCTCACTCCAGAAGAAAGAAATAATTTGCCTTTCCTCCACCTTTCTGTTCTATGCAGGCCATCAACCAGTTGGAGGATGCCCACCCACATTTTCTTTACTCGGGGCATATTTTCTTTACTTGATCTACTGATCTGAATGCTAATCGCTTCTGGAAACGCCCTGACAAACACACCCACAAATAATGTTTTACCAGCTCCCTGGGCATCATCTTTTAACCCAGTCAAGATGATTCATAAAATTAACCATTACACCGTAGAACCTTTTTAAATTTTCTACTATAACAGCTTTGAAAATAATGATAACCTGGCCGGGCGTGGTGGCTCATGCCTGTAATCCCAGCACTTTGGGAGGCTGAGGTGGGTGGATCACCTGAGGTCAGGAGTTCGAGACCAGCCTGGCAACATGGTGAAACCCCACCTCTACTAAAAATACAAAAATTAGCTAGGTGGGGTGGCGCATACCTGTAATCCCAGCTACTTGAGAGGCTGAGGCATGAGAATCACTTGACCCAGAGAGGCGGAGGTTGCAGTAAGCGGAGATCATGCCACTGCACTCCAGCCTGGGCAACAGAGTGAGACTCGGTCTCAAAAAAAAAAAAAAAAAAAGGGGGAAATAATGATAAACTTAGAACTCATCTAGTTCACTTTCCTACCACTACCAGAATCCCACCTCCAACATTCTGGATCATTCTCCCTTTCTGCTACAACCATCATCCCACAGTCCACCCTTCCTTCTGCCACTGTGAGGATCTGGTCACACATTTTCAAATATCTGGTGTTCCCATATACCCTAAAGAATAAAATCCAAACACTTTGCCCAAAATTCAGAGCCCTATCTATAGATATTCCAGCTTAGTCCCCCACTATCTCCCTGTCACTTAGTATATTTTAGCCGTATAAGGGTAAGCTCATCTTATAGTTTCTTCACTTCATTCCCTTACTTCTCTTCTCCTCCTACAACTCGACACTGTTTTCCCCTTTCAGAATTTTTCAGCATAGTTTAAATTCCTCCTTCACTGTAAAGATTGTATTAACCTCTGAGTTGGAATTAATTGCTCATTGGATCTGGGTTACATCAGATTGTGCATGTCGTCCTCTACTTATCTTATTTCTCCTTACAATGAAGTATGTAAGTCAGATGTCAGCTGACTTCATCCAGTCCTGTCCTTCTGGAGATTGCTACAAAATCCCCAGAGATTCTGTTCTCTAGATTACTTCTGGCTATAAATTCCAGCTATCATTAAATTCTGAATCTCCCTCAAATCTCCCTCCTGTTGGTTTCTATTCTTTTCAGCTATATGCCAACCCAACCATGAAACTCAACCCTGTTTCCCCGATTTTCTTCCAAATTTCTCACCAAGGCATGTAAGTGTGTAGCAGATGTTCTTAGATAGAGGCTATGGAGGAGGATTTAGATTGGAGCAATGCAAACATCTTAAAATTCAATAGTGACTCTCCCTGTTTATAAAAGTCCTTCAGCCTCATAACAATAGGCTTTGCTCCCTCTCTCTTGCCCTCTCTTTTCACACTTTCTTTTACCCTCTCCTCTCTTTTCTATTCCCCCTCTCCTTCAGAATTCTACATTTCTCCATGCATAATGGTTGGACCATCTCTTTGTTCTGGTTTCTCCTAAAACATGCCATCAATACCACATTTCCTAAATCCCAACCTAGAGGTATTTCTTGAAAAATCCTCACTTTAAAAAGTCTCTTTACAGTTTGTAAAGAGATACCTGGTGTGAGTTATTTAAATTGTTTCAATATTAAAATAATAATTTTCTTATCTCAGTTCCTTTGAATATGACTCAATCATTTTCATAAGGCTAAGAACTGCTTTTGGAAGGAACAGCCTCCTGGTCCTCTTTGTGGCCTAGGCTCCAGCACCTGCACAGCACTTAGCAGAAGCAAGTCTTATTTCCATCATCCTTTGCTAGCATTCCATGAATGTTAGATTTTCTTCTCTTGATTGACATTATTCCTAATTCATGATCTGACTTCATCACTTCACAACATCATGAGCTCTGCCTGCTTTTCACAGGGGAAGTGCTTCACCCTCTTGTAGCTTATGAACGATGGAGCAGAGGGTTAGCAGTCCGTTGGCTCCCTGGTGCCTTTTCCAAATTGTCACCCTTCTCCCTCCGCTGTTTCTTCCACCTGGAGTATTCTCTTCCCCTTTCCTGACCTCACGCCTCCACCTGCACCACTTGCCATCCTGCCTTCACCTTATCCTTCAGAGTTTAGCTTGGATGACACCTCTTCTAGAAAATCTCTGACCCCTCAGCCTGAGTTAGATACACATTGTCACTGCTCATATAACAGTTTGTGTCACTTCTGCCACAGCCCTTGTCACAGGGTATTGCAATTGTTATTAATATAGGCTCTTTAAGGTCACACACTATCCTTTCTGTATAAATTTCAAGTGTCTGGCTCCTTATAAATGTTTTCTGAATGTATGAAACACAGCTTTTCTGTACGTATGATTTTTTTACTTCATGTCATATTTAAAAACCTATTTATATACTTTAATTTGCTTCTGAAAGTAATTGTTTGGGATTGTTTGACAATTCAAACAACCAGAAAGGTTTTGTAAATATATTCAAGATATTCGTTCATTCATTTATTCATTCATTCATTAAGCTCTGAAACATTATATTCAGCACCTACTATGTGCTGGATCAAAGCTGCCTGTCTAGGATCTCAAGCTGGGCAGATGGACACATAAGCTAATGATGATAAGGCAGTGTAGTAGGTGCAGAGATGAAAATATGCCCAGGATATTCTAAACCACTGGGCAGGGAGGGTAATCGGTAAAGGAGATTACTTAGGTGTTGTGAAGACTGAGCTGAAACTAAATAGCTTAATTGGCATGTACTAGGTGAAAAAGACAGGATGGGGTATTCTGGCAGAGGGGAGGCATGAGCAAACATGGAAACACGGAGCACAGTACACAATGCAATAGAAGCAGTTAAGGCTTATGGGAATAAATTGGCAGGCATGCATTTTGCAAATATTATTCTATTTAATGCTTATACCAACATCGTGAGTTTGATACTGTCATTCTCATTTCATTGATAAGGAAAATTAGTGGCAGAATAGTTAAGTAATTGGCTCATAGTCACACAGCTAATGAGTGCAAAACTGATTTTAATGCAAATTTGACTTCTAAATTATTTCCTTAATCACTATGTGAATGTTGACTTTCTACTTTCACTGTGAAACATGAACTATCTCTTTTGACCGATTTAGATATCATACATTTGATCAAAAGTTGTATGCTTATATTTATCAGGTTAAACTAACACTCATATTTTATATCTTTTATATGTCCAATGCCAGTGTCCTGATTTGCATCATTGGCACCACATAGCACTATGGTAACATGTAATATGTTGATGAACTTTCTGTCTCTGTCTTTTTATTGTTTTCCACTGTCCAAATTTGATAATATCTTGAAACATTGCGTACTATTATATCAGTGATTAAGCATTACATGCCAGTTACACATGGGAAAATCTGAGCTTCTGATTCTAAACCATGCTAAAACTTATTTTGAAATAAAAACAGCATCCAATGTAAGTAACTGATTACTTTCATAATTGAAAAGAGGAAAGAAGAAAAGTAATTGAATTCAGAAAGTACAGAACAAAAGAGAGACTTCTCATCTCTATCTCCTGTGCTACCTTGAATCATGCTGAGCACACAGAGACTGAAATTAGGGTGAGTTAGAAACTTTACATGGATTACTTTATTTAAACCTCAAAATGGCCATTTTATAGATGATGAAACAGACTCAGAGAACCCATGCTCTCAACCATTATACCACACTGTTCCCATATTTTTGATTTTAGGTGTCCAAGAACTACTTCAATTAGCTTTTTGAGTTTTTAAAGATCAACTCTTTGAACATTTTTTTTCTTCATTTTTCTCTGCAATTATTGGTTATTTTATTGAGTTCAAACAGTTTTCCAAGGAGTCTGGCGTATTATTCCTTGAGATAACTGAAATAACCAGGTATATTCGACATATAATTCAATCTGACACTAGCCCTTCATGAATAGCAAAAGATACTTATAAAATTAATAACAATTATATTTTGTACTGCACTGTATGGAAATTGTTTAGCCTTTAATGTATCACAAGACAGTTCCTGGCCCAGAGTGGATATTAAATGTTGTATTTGTTGAATAAATGTCAAAAGACTGATAAATAATAGAACTATGTCATAGGCAAACATGTCTTTTGGGGAAAAAAAGTCAACTTTTAGATATCCTTTACATGTAACTTATCCTTTAGTCTGTCAGTTGTATACACACACACACACACACACGAAATAGGTATAAAGGAGATAGATAGATAGATAGATAGATAGATAGATAGATAGATAGATAGATTTCAGGTTTATACTGAATGAGATACATACATATACATATATATCTGATACTGAGTGATATATTCTGATATAAGCCTGAAATATTTTCATCTTTCACATATTACAATTTGGATATCCAAGTAATTACTTGTCTTTCTGTTATTGTTTCCAATTAGATAAGAGAGTGTGATTAAGAAAATAGAGTTGATCCATTACAGTACTACAGACTAGTGCTATTAGGCAACTTGCTGCCATTCTCATAAAAATTATGCAATTTAAACTGGAAGATGCAAGTGCTTGCTTCTATTACAAACAAGAACCCTTTTCTACTTCATAATATGCTCAATTACCTTTAGATTGATCCATGAATAAATTATAATCCAAATAGACTTCTTTACCTTAAAGCTTTGCTGGCTTAAGGTATCATTGTTGATTCATTATGTTGTCACTTTTCTATCGGCAATGTAATGCTTTTTATATCTGGATAGAGACAGTTTTAGTGTAAGATACTGTTATCTTTAAATGAGTAGGATTTAGCCTTTCTGGTGAGAACAAATTCATCAATGATGAATCCCTGGAGAAACTATTGAAACAAAAATCACACCATTTCTGAGCTTTGTTCAGTTCATCAGTTACAAAGCAGCTTTTGATAGTCCTAAAGAACTTTTTCCTTTGTTTAAGAAATATAGCATGACGCTCAAAACCTCTCACTTTGAGTTACCGCAGGCTACAACTTTTCTGTAAGAAAATAATGAATGAAGAGGAAAAGCTCCTGCTGCTGGCACTGTCAGGTCCTGCTGCTTCTCCTCCTGCAATAGGAAATCAATTAACTATATGTTCAGGCAGAGATTTGAACTAAATGCTTTATTAATCATCACTGATTGCACACACACACAGTGACCAACTATGCATTCATCTTCACTCTTTCTTAGCTTTGTTTTGCTTGCTTGCTTTTTCCTTTTTTTTTTTTTTTTTTTTTGCAAGATCAGAACACAAACATATGCCTACATGTGGTATGTGTAAAGGTGATCGGGTGTTCCTTTGGTGCAGGAGGGAATTGATGTTTTCTGTTTTCAGAAAACTTAATTTTTTAAATGTTCAGTACTCAAATATCCTTAGGACCACTTTAATATATACAACGTATTTTTAAAGCACTTAAATTTTCAAACTAATAAGGAAAGCAAAACGTCTACGGCAGCCTTGAAGTTTTGGAAGCTGGTACTGTGCCATAGTCTCTGAGAGCTCCACGTAGCAGTGAGGAATTAAACAAAAATGAACCCAATTTGATTTGGAGATGCTTGGTGGAAGGTTGAAGGAGCAGTCACTGATATTTGGTATTTTTTTGCTTTCAATTAAAAAAAATTGGCAAGTTTTCCTTTTAGTCCATTAATTCTTCTAACCAATGCACAAGGAAAATCCTGTAGGAATCTTTATGTTAAATTGAGATTCTCTCTTTAGGACTAATTATAAAACCAATTAGCACATTAGAAACTTAGCATGTTAGCCAGGGGAAGGCTGTGTAACATAATTTATGTATGGCAAATGTGGTCAATCATTGCAAAAAATGACAGAAAGTGTCAGGCTGTTGGATATTTACACAGGCTGTATTATATTCAGCATCAAAAGATTTTCAAATATTTATTGTTGTTATTACCATTGTTGAAACAATTTGAAATCATTATGGTTTAAATTTAACTCCATTCATTGTCTGCATTTGGATAAAGAATAATCTAAATGAAAAAAAAAAAATGCTATCCTCTGATGTACACTTAAAGGAAGATAGATTTGAAAGTTCCAAGAATGATTTATTTTGAATGGCCTTTACAAAACTCTTAGGTGACATTAGACGATGTTGAGTAAGGTAAAGCCCAAACAGAGAATCATGTAAACCCCAAAAGGGAAAATAATGGTTCTGATTTTCATGGAGCCTGCTAACATGAGGCATCTGCTAGAACCAGAGGTCATATGTTTCAACACGTAACCATTCTTGATGGTCTTTGAGTATATGAGATTAGGATTGAGATGGCCTTGAGGTATAAGAGAAACACGCAGGGGATGACATTCTGAAGATTTATATCATGTGGACATGTGCTCACCACTTTATGTGATGTTTTCTAGACCCCAAAGGCATGTCTTTGGCACCAAGTGTAATCCCTAACACCTCATATGCCCCAAGAAAAAGCCATTTCATAAAAGGACATTTCAAAAAAGCATTGTCTTTTCTGTATTAAGGATGCTTATATATGTGATAAGGAGGACTTGTTTTATACTCTTATTTATTTTATGCTTTTAGCAAGTCAGTATCACTTGTTTTATAGCAAAATAGATACAAAATACTATCTCCCTCCATATCATTTCATATTACTGCAACCATTAAGTATTACAATTTAGGAAAGCATTAAGGTATAGAGATGAAGTACTCAGTTCTAGTCTAATTGTATATAAATTAATTTGGCATTCATAACATTGTTTCCATTTACTTGACTTGTTGACATCATTATAATGAATTGATAATGGAAGTAACAATCTTAGATATTTCCACATAAATATGTTCTTCACTAATATAAATTACAGTTGCAGTTTGCACTTCAGCTTAATTGGAACATGGTTTAAGTTTAGCTTACCTACTCTACTGAGGTCTCTAGAGGACCAGAGAACTCATTTTCCTCGGGCGTTATGCAAGATGAAATGTGGAGGCCAGTGTTTTGAAACAAGTGTCATTTTTCACCAAAATACTTGCTAGGTCAGAGATCAGGATGACCTTGGAGTGCTGTAGTTTTCCAAACCTCCATCAGCTAGATAAATGGGCTTTATTCTGTAGGAGAGAGAGTGTATTTTTGCAGTCTTATGAAAAAGACCTAGCAATTCCAGGTTACAGGCCGACACAAAACATTTGGAATTCAGTGATGTCTATCACCAGCAGTATGTGTCAGTAAAAGTGAAGATCAAAGGTTCTAGAAGAGGGGAAGGACAAAGTGAAGAGAAAATAATTGTGGGATAATGAATGGTATGAGGGCATTTTCGTGTTAACTTGAAACCACTTAGCATTTTTCCATGACGCCCAGGTATCTTTCTAAATGAACTTTGTAAAGTACAATTGAATAACCTTGAAATTTAAAGCTCCGTGATGTGATTTTGAATACTGATGGAGTTTGTTTAAGCACTGTAATATTTCCTCTCCTTTTCATTTCTGTTTTTGCCTCCATGCAAAATAAAATTTATTTTCTGTACAGAGAAATCAATATTTTTACCATTTTGTTTTTCAGCTATTCCAGTAAATTGCAATCAACATTAGTTACAATCTTTAAAGAGATGTAGTAAGAATTTGAACACAATAAAATAGAGATCCAGATGAGAACTCTGGCAAAGTACCTTTGCTATTGACAAAAGCATTTGTCAGGGACTACAACTGTGTCTGTATCATGCTAAAAACCTGTAAAAAAGCATCAATAGATTTCACCTTCTGTCTATATAAACCAAACAAATGGTTTAACTAATAGCTATTGTTTTAAGTGAATGGGTTTGGTTTGCCATTGTGAACTTTTTTCCATTTAGAAATGTATTTTAATTAACATTTATATATGTAATCCACACATATTTGGTAAAAGTATTGTACTGTTGTGTTCTTTTTAATAATTAATGGAACCTGATACCTAGAAGACTAGTGGTCCAAAACAATGAGTGAAGACCTAGTTACAGTATACATGAAACAATCCCTAGACACACATTTGTTTGTTGATAATATTTATATGTTTATATCTTCCCATTTTTCTCTTCTCTGAGCTAATATGCTTTCTTATTTGTGTGTTTTCCTTTTAGAAGCTGCCAAGTTTTGGACCTTATCTTGAACAGCGCAAGAAAATCATAGCAGAAAACAAGATTAGACTGAAAGAACAAAATGCACCTTTTTCACCACTTAAGAGAAACTGTTTTATCCCCAAATGGCCTGTTCCTACCATTAAGGTAAAAATTATGCCAACTATATAAGTATGCCTACTTTACTATACAAATATAGCTAAAATGTTTATTTACTGCTTAAATGTATCACTAATTTGGCTTTAGAAATACAATGAAAGTTTTTTTAAAAAATCTGTCCATGGTGAAAACTGCATTTAAATTATAAAATAATCCTTTTTATTTGCATATTTTATACTTTCTAGAACACTGTCAAGCATGCCTTTCTTGGAAATTTTTATATACATTAAATGTGTCAGGAGATATTAAGATGAAATTCCTTGTTTTCTTATGGTCATTTAAAAATTATTTTAATCTATAATTAACTCCAACGATCTTATGTTAGTCATGTATGTAGCACAACTCAGTTATCAATAAGCACATCAATATCAGTGTGATCCCTTGAAAGTTTTGGGAAAACATTCTCTGGTTTGGCCTCTGGAAAGCCTGGACATTTATTTGGTTCTCAGGAGATTATTTTCTGGTAATAACAAAAATTATAATTAAGATGGGATTATGAGTATATGTTACCTTTCTTGATTTTTTTTCCTTAAACTTTTCATTTTGACAGAAATGTAGATTTACATGTAGTTGTAAGAAATAATACAGAGAGGTCTTGTGTACCCTTTATCCAGTTTCACCTACGGTAACGTGTTGCAAAACTGTAGTATGATATCACAACCAGCATATTGACACAGACACAATTTACCAATCCTATTCAAGTTTTTCCAGTTTTACTTCTATGTGTGTGTTGTATATAGTTCTGTACAATTCTGTCATGTATGTAGATTCATGTATCCACCACCACAGTCAAGATACAAAACAGTCCCATCACCACCAGGATGCCTCAGGTAGCCCTTTTGTAACCACACCTTCTTTTTTTCTGCCCCTCTTCAAGACAGTATTGTTTCCAGGCAGTCATAATGAGGAAAAAAAGGAGGTGTTATTGGATGGCATTCTCTCTGAAATCATCATCACTAAAATGTACTTTGCAGTTACTGAAATTCATTCTTCTGTATTTGATGACACTCTACTCCTACATTGCCATTTTCTGTTTGAAACATCAGCTGAAAAGCTTGCTTTTATGTGCTCGCAAGTAGACCTCACTGAAATTCATCTTTAGCAGTCAACTGGAGATTGGAACCCTTAAAAATTCCCTCTACCTATGAAGAAAAAAAAAAAATGTGTCTCATGCTAAAAACAGTGGAGTTTAGACTCAGTGTTCCAAGCAATACAGAGTTCTGCAAGGGCAAAGGGAGTGGCTGACCACAAAGCGTACCAACACTTCAATGCCATCATTCTAAATAAAATGAACATTTGGGACTTTTAACAGCATAAAAGCCCCAAATCATCTCTTGAGTTCATGTTAAATTATTTTTGTGCTACTGAAAGTATGAACTGAACAAACTGAACACTGATGGAATGTGAAGGCCAGAACCTACAACCCTTCATGAGCCTTTTTCCCCCATCTGTGGCTATGACTACTATATGATTTGGAGATATAGTGTGTCTGGAGTTGGTTCCTGCCCGTGGGCTCATGGTCTCGCTGACCTCGAGAATGAAGCTGCAGACCTTCGTGGTGAGTGTTATAGCTCTTAAAGGTGGCACTGACCCAAAGAGTGAGCAACAGCAAGATTTATTCTGAAGAGCAAAAGAACAAAGCTTCCACAGCATGGAAGGGGACCGGAGCAGGTTGCCACAGCTGGCTGGAGTGGCCAGCTTTTATTCCCTTATTGTCCCCTCCCGTGTTCTGTTTTTGTCCTATCAGAGTGCTGTTTTTTCAATCCTCCCTGCAATTGGCTACTTTTAGGATCCTGCTGATTGGTGCGTTTTACAGAGCACAGATTGGTGCATTTTACATAGCCCTGATTGGTACATTTTTACAGAGTGCTGATTGGTGCATTTTACAATCCTAGCTACAGAGTGCTGATTGGTGCATTTTACAATCCTCTTGTAAGAAAAGTTCTCCAAGTACCCACTCAACCCAGGAAGTCCAGTTGACCTCACCTCTCAGTAGGAATTTTCCCAGCTTTCTCTTCTTAATCAATTTGAATTAAATGTACGATCTCCATCTCTAGGCATCTTTTCCTTAGGTGTAAAAATTTCTGAAGGAAGATATTATTTATATTTGAAATAAAAGAAGTGCAAGATGATTATGAAAGCATTTTGACCTTTTCTAGCCCTCAAATCTTTCAGGGATTATATTTTAAATACTGATAACCTAGAAAAAAAACAAAACAGAACAAACAAAAAATCTACTGTGGTTGAATGAAAGCTTGTAGATCATTAATCAAAAAAAAATCAAACTCAGAATTAAATAAACCAAAGAAATGTGAAGTCTTGGATGTAGATAAAGATTTCAGAAGTATCAAAGAGAGATAAGGCATCTTATTAAAAATAGTGCAAGCTTATGTTCCTCCCCTAAGGTTCCTTACTTTAGAGGTTATCCCGAGTGGAATGTCCTTGGTGTTACATGTTACACAAGCCTCAAGACATTGTAGATACCATCTTACCAGCGTCTTAGACCTTATCAGTGTCAACATCTTAATGGGCAGCTGTGGTAGATTTTCTCAATGTCTGGTGGATTTTCCACTACCTTGGCCTTCTCCCCAGAATGTCCACACTCATTCCACCTGTTGTCATTTCTAGGTAGATGCTGTGCCCTGTCAAAAAACAAAATAGTGACTGATAGTGGTGAGGTTTTGGGGGAAGCGAGCATTTTCAGTTTTTATAAATGCAGATATCTCTTTGGAAAATTAGAGATTAAATTTGTTATAACAAATAACTGTATTATAAATATAAAACTTTGTGTATATATATTTATATTTATATTCTATTATAAAATTGTGTATATGTGTGTATATATATACACATATGCACACACATATATATACACATATACACACACATAGAAGTTTTAATTTGTGTAATCATCTCTAGCAAAGGCTGATTTTGTGATTTTTGCCCTTTCTTTATTTGCTTAGGTTAGCCTTTTTTACCTTGATAAGATTATATCAATGTTTACCCCATCTAGTTGTTTTAGGATTTTAATGTTTGTATTTTACTTGAATTTCTCTAAAATTGTTTTGCTCTAAAGTATCAGGTACAGTTATAACTTTATTTTTTTTCCAAATAGACAGTTGTTCCAAGACCTCAATATCTGCATTTTAAAGGGATCCCTTTCATCTCTCAAATTATGATTCAGTGATAAAAATGTACCATAAATTGCATCATTTACTTTATATTCAAATTGTCAGCCTCTCAAAATGTTCTAAAACTTTTCAAGGGCAAATCAAAAATGAATTAGATAAGGTTCCAATAAAGATGGTCAATCTCTAGAAAAAAGTTTTATGCCATAAGTAATTATTTGTCCAATAATAAACAATTTTTAAATATTTATAAATGGAAACTTCTAATTAAATTCAAAATTCTGGGTTCTAAACTCCTTATTTAATTAATACCAAAACCTAAGATACCCCTTTTATACTTCTACAAAGCAAAATTCTTTCTTGTCCTGCAGCGTTGATCCTTTACTTTGAAATATGTTTAATATGATTCCTTTTTCCTTCTGATATTAACCTCATGGAAAAGGTAGAGGAAGGTGGGCCTTGAGAAAATCACTGAGTTCAGAGAGCAGCGTGTAGCCTCATGATGGAAACTGAGGAACAGGTTGGGGAAAGTAGAAGAGGATTGAAAGAACATGATGTTAGTGTCTGTATTCACCTCTCTGCTTCCTTCTCTTTGTAGAATCTTTCTCTATGATAAATCTAAACTTTCCCTACACAATGACTCAACTCTTCTCCATCCCAGACATATTTTCTGTGCTTCAGACTTGTGTCACTCTATCTTAGGGTCACCTCCACCTGCATCGTCTGAACAAAGAACCCAGTAGCCATCATATTTAGAACTAAACTGATTCCCATTCCTTCCAAGCCTGCTCTTCCTCCTGAGTCCTCTGTCTCAATGAACCCCATCTTACCAAACTCAAAAAGCTGCAGTTCAGCCTGGATGTCATCTTATTACTCATCCTATTCACAAGCTAGTCAGCAATGACTATTGTTCTTATCTCTTACATCTCCCTCCTCTTACATTCTTTACATACTGCTGAGGCTCAGTGTGTTGCTTACGTATTCTTTCCTGGAACTCTAAAACATTCTATTAACTGTCCTGCTTTCTTTTGTCCTCCTTATCTAATCCATTCTCCAACTATTATGAAGGACTCTTTTAAAAATGCAGGTCTGTTTGTTTTAGCCCTTGCTTAAAATTCTCCCATCGTAACCATAGTCCTAAGGTAAGCTCCTTAGCATAACCTGCAGACCAATCACATTTTAGCTTTTCCTGTCCCAAGAAGCAACTTCAATGGAATGATGAAAAGTAGAATCCAGGAGGTGATAATTTGAGGAATGAATGAAGACTGAGAAAGTAACAACAAAGTGTGCAGAATACACTTTCGGTAACTTGAGAAAGGTCAGTAAGAAAGGGATAAGAAGAGGAATGGAATAGAGGAAAAGACTGTTTTGTTTATATGAGAATGATCCAGGCTTGCATATGCTTTCATATGTTTGGAAGAGAATAGCTGAAGCTGCCAGAAAGGGCATGATTAAGGAAACTACATCTTTGGCAAGCAGAGAGGGAAAGGAGTCTAAACAATATATTAAGATATCTTGCATAAGAGGAGAGACGTGTCATAAAGCTGAATTTGGACTTCCCAGTGTCATTTTAGCAAGCAGACATATTTAAAGAAAGTGACCATAAAAATGTCTTCAGAAACTATTGCCCTCGTTGAAATACAAAGCAAAGTTTGTAAAATTTTTGCAGATTATATTTATGGTGAAAGAATTTCCTGAATTAGGCATGGGACCACTCTGTCACACTGCCTAGGTTCAAACTATGGCATTGCCATTTCATAGCTGTGTGAACTTGCCTCAGCTAACTAATCTGTGAAATGGAAATAATAAAAGTATCTGCCTCATAGAGTTATAAATTAGATGATGTGTGAAGTGCTTTTAGCATGGTGCCTGCACCAAATATGTCCTAAATAAATGTTACTATTAGCTATAATATTTGAAATGAATAGGTTGAAAGAAATCCACGTTAAGATGACTATTCATTTCCATTTTGTCCAATAAAATGAACTGAAGAATGAAAATAGCAATACATAAAGCTCTGGAGGCCAACAAAGTCGGAAGTTTTGAAGAAGCCTATGTATTTTTTAGGAAATCTTTATTGCATACCTGCCATGAGATAAGCAATGCACCAGGAATTGAGCATCTGCAGGGCAATAAATAAAACATACACAGCTTCTGTCCTCATAAAACATACAGAATATAGAGAGACAGATATTAAAGAATCACACTAACAAGATAAAATTATTTTTTGATATGAGCTACATAGAGAAGATGCAAGATATATAGAATCTGTTTTCATAGTGAGACCTAATTTAGATTGAAGGGGCCAATGAAAGCCTCCTTGACGAAGTGACATTTAAGGAGCCCTACAGACTAGGTAGAGATTAGAAGGAAATGGGGAACTGAGAGTATTTCAGATATGCCATAATGGGGTCCTGGATTTGGTAATTGGCCATGGTAATGGAAACAGAGATGAAATTAATAAAGTCTTGTTAATTCTTCCTCCAAGAGTCAGCGATTCTCATTATATTAGGCATAGGTATAGTAAACAGCTGATAATAAGAGGACTAAGATGTCCAGCTTTTTTATAGTTCCGCTGAGATAAGAAAAATAAAAGATAATGAGTTAGGGTTTGATGTTAGTGTTTTGGGTTGAGGGGGTTTTGGGGTGTAGCATGAAAAACTTAGATTTGAGTGTATTGAAATTGATAAACTCAAAGAAATGGTGGGCCTATGCTGGAGGATATAAAGGAGAAAGAACTGACATTTCCAACGCCCACTGTGTTCCAGACCCAAGATAGAAACTACACATGTATTTTCTTATTTCTTACTTAACCTAATACTCTGTGAAGGAGTAGGGAGTTCTGGAGGAACAAATCTGAAGAAGTGATCAAAGAAAGAGAAGGATAACCAAAATAAAATGATGGTGTGGAAGAAATCCAAAAAGGAAGTCTTAAGAATAGGAAAGTGGTCCACAAGATCAGAAAGCACCGATTGTTTTACCAATACTTTGTGTTGTTTCATTTTGTCTCACATATGCAATCAATGAAATTCCACCTCTAGTTGGCAACAGTTGTCAAATTCATCCATGTATGTTTCTTCATTTATCCAATAATCTTTAATGTGCAACCACTATGTTCCAGTACTGTAACAGTCACTGGCACAATCCAGTAGTGAAAATCCCAGCTCTCATGCAGCTCACAATTTAGGAGGGAGGAACAGACAATGACAAATAAACAAATGAATACATAATATGTCAGATGGTGACAAGTGTAATGGAGAAAATAGAACAAGCTTAGGAGAATACAAATTACTAGAGAGACTGGCCAGGGAACACCTGCCTATTTAATGGCATATGGACAAACACCTAAAAAAGTGAGGGAATGAATGATGTGGGTATCCGGGGGGAAAACATTCCATTCAGAATGAACAGAAAGTGCAAAGACCCTGAAATAGCAAAGTCCTTGGCAGGAAACCAGTAAGGCTTTTAGAAAGGAAGACTGATATGATCTGGCTTATTTTTGCAAAGGATCTTTCTGGCTGCAGTGTTGATACAGTATGCTAGAGGGACAAGGGCAGAAACAAGCAGACCAGTTAGAAGCTATTGTAACAGTCCAGGCAAGGGACTGACAGGAGGGAAAATATATACTGGATAATGTCAGAAGGCCTCAACTCCATTGTTTTAAATGAAAAGATGTGTGTGAAAGTATTATACACAGCACAGCTCTATTCAAATGCTAGGAGCCACAGTTATTGTCATTTTTATACAAGTCCTTGCCCTTTTGCCCATTATTTCAGACCCCATCTGGATGATGTGGCTGTGTGGTTTTTCAGTTCACGTTGATATTAACGGCCACATTCCCTTTAAGAGTCGTTTTCTGTCTGCACATGCATCAGACATTGCTTCTTGTCCTTTTATTGTGGTTGTTGTTGCTGTTTTCTAGCACACACCCAGGCATGTAATTGCTGCTACACGATTACTTCGGTGTTTCCCCTAGAGTGTTTCTTCTTTCTTGACATACCATTTTTCCTACTTCCCTTTTTCCTGGAGGACCTGGGTTATCTGTTTTCATGCTTTATATTTTCTCTGTCCACCCATCTGTTTATTTTAGCTTGTTTCTTCCCTCCTCTCTGCTGGCCTCTTTATAGATTCCTCTGTTCGATAGTTTAAACTCCATGACACTGCTTTGTTTATCCTCTCAGCTTCCGCAGTACATTATTCCCCATCTGCTGTAGAAAGAACCCCAGTGTCCCACAAAGTTAGCTAAGCCCCTCTTGTCTGAACAAGGTTTTCAGTCGTGCATTCAAGTTTCTAATCTACCCCATCTCCCCTGGTTAGGAATGCAACAATAATATTTCTAAGCAAACTATGCTCAGTAGATCTCATCTTTTGTTCTTTTTTCTTTTCAAATGCCTGCTCTGACTTAACGTTCTGTTTCTTCAGAGGTAGGCAGTTTCAATATCAGTCCATTGCAGGTATGTGTTTCGTATTTGCTATGTGACCAGCAATGTGCTGAGGACTGCAGGAGATTCAAAAAACAGACACTGCATGGTCCAAGGCTCAGGGATGTTTGCAATTTCGATGGAGATGTAGTGCTAACATATATTTATTATGCACTTGCTGCAATCCAGAAATTGTGCTAGAAACTAGGAATACAACGTGAATTTTAAAAAGAAAGACGTCTATCCTTATGGAGCTCATAGTCTAGCAAGGGAGAAAGACACATGTTAAAAATTATTTACAGTTCAATCAAATATGTACAAAATGCTCTGGGAAAACAGAGGAGTGAAAGGGATTAGTTCTGCCTCGGGTAATTGTGGAAAGCTTCACAGAGATGGTGATATTTAAAGTGGAGTTTAATAAATTAGTGTTAATTAAGCAAAGAATTAATAATAAAAGCTAATATTTATTGAGTACTTATGAGGTTTCAAGCATTGCTACGTGCTTGCGAATTAGCTCATTTAATCCTCACAATAACCCTCTGCTATTATGGAGTAAGCAGTTGATAAACAGAGAGGTTAAATAACTTTCCTAAGGTCACACAGCTAGGAAGATATCAAAGCCAAGATTTGATTCAAAAGGGTAGCTCTAAAACGTGGCCCTTAAGCACTGTCCTCTGCTGTCTCTCATGAAAAATAGAAATAAAAAAGAAAAGGAAGGTGGCATTTCAAGCAAATCAGTATGTTTGCAAAGCACAGTATTCAAACATACTTGTAATAACTGACAGCCCTGGGACCTTAAATCCAATACACAATCCTTGGATCAAGCAGATGGTGACATCAAAATGGTAAACTCATTCTTTTGTTCAATTGGAATTCATAGAAAGCACAGAACTGAGAAGCAGTAATGAGGAAAATACCTGGGTTTTATAAATCAGTATTAATAACATAATATAAAAAGCAATGGGGTCAACTGATTAAACTGCTATGAATTTCATCTGAACATCAAGCGTGGTTATGCCCAGTGTTATCCAGGGACTAGAGGGTCCTTGAGAACCAGAAATCTTTGCTAGACAATGTACATCCTGATTCTCCTAGCCCCTTGAAAGGAAAAAGGAAAAAAAAAATGGCCTCAGAGGCCCTCCGTCCTACCCCTGGGAATGATCTGGGACCCCGGGGACAGCCTGGCATCTGCATGATTTCCTTTTTATCAACACCATATCTTCATTTCCAATTCATGATAGCATAGCATTTACCATGCATATTGCCATATTATGAAGCTACCAATTCCATAAAGGAAGCAGAAAGAAAAAGATTCTGAGGAAGAAGAGGGTATTAAAAGTACTGGAAGGCTGATGGGGAAGAATGAGATAAAAGAAGAAAAAGAAACCTGGCCTCCTGCAATGAGTATAAAGATTTCCTTCTAAAAGATGAAGAAGGACCTTCTGAAGAAGCTCCTGACATATTCTACAGGTTCACCTGTGCTAGAGAAAAGAAAACACACAATGCCTCCTACAGGAGGGCAGTTTCGATTCCTCACCGAGAGAACTGAAGTGACAGTGTGCACATTTGGCCCAGTTAAATGAGAAACGTGCTTTATTCCCAGGCAGCATATAACAGAGACTTGAGAGTCTGCCAAGACTTATAAAGTCCCCGAATGCTTTCCACTTCTGTTGATATATATGAGAATGAATTCTCATTCTCTTTATGAAGCCAGGAATGTATCTCTAACATCTTTGAATTTCTGGGTAGGAAAATGAATGGTTTAGGGGCACTAGTGATGTTTTCATGTCTTCTTCCTGCTGCTTCTAGTAAGAGATGGACTGCATCTCATAAGACTGGCAAGACAGTGTTGGCAGGACACCAGTCAGCCTGATCGAGTGCTTTATTATTTCAATTGAATTGTGAAAGGAAGGAGAAGAGTACTCAGATAAAACTGTAAGACCGTATTAGATACTATGGAGCATAAACAGGAGGGAACAGAAAGAAAAATAGTGGAGGACTTGCCCAGCAATTTTCAAAAGGTACCAGAGAAATGGGCAGGGAACAACGTTAATATTCTCAATTGTCCCCTGTACCAACAAATAGCAGATGAAAATTATCAAACTGAACTTTAAAAACTGAAGAGAATTTGGTAAAATAATCCCTTAAGTCTTATGGGGATTTGTAGAAATGTGATTCCTGACCAGATTATGGCATGGAAAGGTGTATCTTGTTTGGAATAAATAGGTCTGATGGAAGGGTTGGGGGAGAAGCAGTATCTATCAAAAAAGTATACACACGCATGGAAATTCACAAACCTGAGGGTGGAGTATGGAGGAAGCAGCTGCAGGAGAGTGAAATGAAAGAAAAACAGAAATGTTACCCTGGGACTGCATCAGAGCCCTTGTAACCAGATGGTTAATAGGGACAGGCAAGACAGAGGAGCGATGAAAGCCTTTGCAAACTTCAGATGGAAATCCCACTCCACTAAAGGCAAAACATCGGAAAAATTATTGAATTGCCTTGTTGGAAATTTAATCTCACAAAAGAGGGAGAAGCAATGAGGGGACTTGCTGCTTTGGCTTATTTCTGGCTGAAAATGTCTGTTTGAGGAAAATGGCAGCTAAAGTAATCTTCAAGGAAAGTAACCATTCCACGTTAACTTAGAGTTTATTAGGCCAATGAAAGGAAGTCTCAGCTTAGAAATGCAAGTATCCCACCTTTAGTAAACCTAATTTCAGGAAGTTCAGAGAAAACAATAGATATTATCTTATAGTCAGCAACTGTAACCTGAAGATGGATCAGGAAAAATGAGAAGCTGACAAGTACAGATTTGATGACATGATCACTACGTTTTCTAAGAAGTGAAAAAAAGGTTATGCATTTAGATAACTCAGTGTTTGGTGCTCATATGAGAAAAGACAGATCACATTACCAATGATGAAAATAAAAGGGTGGCATCAGGATTTAAAGATGGGTCAGAAGTGCTAAAGCCTCAAATGATCTGAGTTTGGAGAAAATATTAGGAGAAACAGAGATATATTTTGTCTATTAATACTAGTTAGAGCAGGTGGTACACTGTTAAATTATAGTTAGAGAGAACTGTTTCACTCCTATTATCTTTCTAGAATCCCGTAAACAATGTTATCAGAACTGAAAAGAGTAAATATATTTGAGAGTTAAAACCTAAGATACCTAAGGATATTGTAAAAACACACTTACCTTCATTAAATGAATTTAAATCCAAAGTGTCTTGCAAGACATTACTACTTTAAAGCCTGAGCTCATCCCAGATAGAAAAAATACAGTGATCAGGGCCACAGATATGTACTGAACCAACTTTGCTCCCAGCCAATCCTTACCCATCTGACTCTCTCATGAATAATCTCCCTCTCACCCAACCCTCTCTCACTACTTTAGTTCCAGGAGTCTCACTTGCTTCTCTTCCATCTCTTGATTTACTTGCTTCTCTCACCCTTGCTGGCCAATCTACTACTTCATTTTCTGGATCATACTTTGTCTCTGCCCTCTGTTCTCAGCATATTCAAGCTGAGTCCTTAGTTATTAGAGTTCTACCAAATTTAAACTCAAGATGTCTTTTTCTTACTGTGCAGTACCTGTCTCTGCCTTCTGCTCAGAGGGCATATGTAGAATATCCAGAATAAAGTGCCTGCTATATTTTAATTGCTTTTGTAAGAGATCACTATACTATACTGATGAAAAATAAATGTTGCTCCAGGTTCTTTACCATACCAAAGAAAAAGGTGGATATGGTAGGGGTAGTAGGGAGAAGATGGAAACAAACCAGAAAGATTGAGATTTAACCGCAAAGGAATCCTACAAAGGTCATTCAGCTTTTGATTTGGGATCATTAGTAAAGGAAGAAGTTAAAAATCAGCATAAGTTCAGTAAGAGCAAACTAAATTATCTCATTTTTCTATTTTGAAAGATTTATTAGGCAAGAAGTGAATATACCATTAAAAGATATGACATTGGTAATGGTACAGATAAGGAAATAGTTAAATGATTAAATAGCTACATCCAAATAATGTAAATATTGAATGTTTTCAATATTTAGAAGTCATAATGACTGCCCACAGCATGCTGTCCTGGATCCTGATTTTCGAAGGACACTTATTTGCAGAAATTGTGCAAAGTGCAGATGGTCCTGACTTACAATGGTTTTTCTTTTTATTTTTATTTTTTTTGACTTTACAATGGTTCATCTTATGAACTTACAATGGTTCATCTTATTTTTTTTTATTTTTTATTTTTTTACTTTATGATAGTGTTACTTACAATGGTGGTTCATCTTATGACTTTTTTTTTTACTTTAAGATAGGGCGAGAGCCATAGGCATGCAATAGAAAGTAATATGATACATGCTAATCAAATATGAAGACTTGAAGCTAGAAAGAACAGCTGACATGCCAGATAATCACAATTTGAAAATAATTCCATCAGCTCTTAAAAATAGGCCAAAACTAATAAATTAATATTAGTCATAATAAATTCAGAATGAAACATCAGGGATGGAATCAGGGCTGCCTACTTCCTCACTCTTTGGCCTTAAATTTTATATCAAACAGAAACATTGACTAGTCTATTAAAAAAAAAAAAAAAAAGAAAACTTGGCTGGGTGCTGTCTGTGGCTCATGCCTGTAAACCCAGCACTTTGGGAGGCCAAGGCGGGTGGACACAAGGTCAGGAGTTTGAGACCAGCCTGGCCAATATGGTGAAACCCGGCTCTACTAAAAATAAAAATTAGCCGGGCCTGCACCTGTAGCCCCAGCTACTTGGGAGGCTGAGGGAGGAGAATCGCTTGAACTCAGGAGGTGGAGCTTGCAGTGAGCCGAGATCACACCACTGCACTCCAGTCTGGGCAACAGAGCGAGACTCCATCTCAAAAAAAACAAAACAACAACTTTTAATTATTTCAAACAAGTAATAAATTGATAATAATGTGATCTTGGAATTCCGTAGTACTTTGCAACGTCAGTTCCTTGAACACCTACATTAAAATTAAATGTTATCATCTATAATTTAAAAGATTTAACATTGCTTTCTCCACATACATATCTACATATAAACATTTCCACTAATCCAGGATGGCTACAACATACTGCTGAACCTTTGTACATCCAAATGGATGTAATCATGAATTGGAATGATAAATATGGGTTCCCTGATCTCCACAAATGTGTGTCCAAGAGGGACTGGAGACTAGCCATATGTGATTTACTGATTTTATGCATGTTTCAGCCAACTCCAGATTCCAAGATGTCTACTCAAGGGTATTCATAAGCTGGTAGTACTACCTGGAGGCTTTGGGATTAAAACAAATGTCCACATTCTTAGCCACATGGAATAAATTTTTTTTGCTACTCTTTCCCAAAATGATTTAAAATAGTTGTCACTATTTTGTGCTCTTCCAGATGAAGAAATAAATATAATTTTCTTAAAAAATTGCAATTAATAAGGGATGAATTGTTAACACCATGTGCTAATAACTTCTAGAGGCTTTAATGGTTTGACATTAAACAATGATGTTTTAATAAATGACAAAAGCATATCTCCGATATAGAGGAAAAGGCATATTTAATGTACACAGAATGTGGACTTGCTCCACATAAAATTTCTAAAGTGTATACAGTGTTTCTTTTGAAGAAGGCTTATACACTTGTTGACTGCCTAGGGAGTTTCTTGTACAATCGTCTTTTGAATATTTATTGATGATTTTAGTCATCATGATCTGATTCAGTGAAACAATTCTTTAGGTTGATTTATTTACTAGGTTTAAAAAATTATTTTCGATCACATATAAATGGCCTTTTACAGCCAGACAGTGACCTCTTGAATTTATTATTTTAAAATAGTATGGGGAAATATTACACATATCCAGATACTTTGACTATGATTATTTTGTATTTAAAATACTCATATCAATAAAAATGTTCAGTAAAATAGCTATTACTTCATCCCACTATGTGCCTACTACCATATTATATGTTTAGTGTATAGATACATAAAATTTGTATTTATTTTACAAATATTTGAGTACCCATTGTGTTTCAGTGATCTCCAGAAACACGATACACCACATGAGATACAAAGATGAATAAAACCCTACTAAGAGACCACAACATAGGAAGCTAAATGTAGAAAATATCCATAACATGCACTAGAATTTGCTAAATAGAGACTAACAAATGAGTCAGCATAGCAGAGTGCTGATGATCATGGTATTTAAAGTCAGGCAACACTGGTTCTGAATCCCTGCTTCATCATTTACTTAATTATATACTTTAAATCTCAGTCACATCATCAACTATTAAATGCATGAGGTTTAAGTGAGAAAATGTGTAAAAAATATGGCACTGGCCTGAAATATATTAAGGACTCAAAAGTTATCTGCTGTCATTAGTTCCACATAATAGATATAATACCATAGGCCATCAAAAAAAATTTTTAAGAAAGAGGATGTGGAGGAGAGAGGGCAAGGAAGGGAGGAAAAGGGGAAAAGGTGAGAAAGAAGAGAGAGAAAGAGGAAGAAAGATCACATCCGCACATTTGGTTAGGAAAGAAGGAAGGATTAAGGAAATCTTCATGAAGTAGTGGCATTTGAGATGTCTTTGAGGATGCTTAGGATTTTGCAAAGTGGAGTTAGGAATGAAAGGTATTTTAGACAGGGGACTTAACCTAATGTTCGACCTCAGATGGGTCAGTTGAAAAGTGTGTCCTCCAGTGTAGCTGAAGTGCATGGTGTTTGAAACTGAGAAATAATACAGAAAAAGACATGTTTGCAGAAAGCCTTAAATGCCAGTGTGGTAAGCCTGTGCCTAATTCAACAGATTTTTGAATAAGGTAGTGAGAAATTTAGTCTGTGTCTCACATTCTAGATTAAGGTGGCGGCATTGCACAGGGTAGAATGGGAAAGGAAGAATGTGAGGATGAAACTTATCAAGTAGTCTCTTACAATTGCATCAAAAATAATGAGAAATTCATTAATAACGTTTAATGATGGCAGTAAACATGGAAAGGATTCAAAAGATATTGCACATCCAGAACCCGGACTTGACGACAAATAGGAGATACTGGAGCAAGTTGTGTAGTGAAATTCCAAGACTCCATGATTGGAAAAATCCTAACACTAATCACAAAACTAAAGAAATACAAAGGAAGACCCAGTTCGTGTTGTTGATGATAAGTTCAGTGAGTAGAGAATTTGAAGTACCAATCTCTAATGACAATGCTCATTATGCAGCTGATAAATGTAGATCTTGAGTTTATGGGAGCATTTCAAAATGGAGATATTGATGTGGATATCAAGTGCCCACCTACAAACAGACTGCAGTGTAGTTGAAATTATGACTTCAACACATTATGAAGAAAATAGGGAAGACAATATTGGAAGTTTTCCAGCATCTTATCACTTGAGAGATACACAAAGGAACTGTATAAAAATGTAAACTTTGTCTCAGTTTGAAATTCCATTATAATGAGTATATTGTAATTTAGAGATCAAATAGAAAAAAAAAGTAAAGAAGAGTAAGCAAGATTATAAAAAGAAGAGCAGAAAATGCAATGCCAAAGAGAATATGGAAAGATGATTTTAAGGAAGAGTCAAACCTCCTTGGACATGGTCCTTGAATTCAAAGAAGATTCTCATGTTAATAGTTAAAAACAAAAGCAAAAATCTTGACAGCATGCTAATTTGACATTGCTACGTTCTTTTGTTTTGTTTTATGAAGCAAAGTGTTTCTTATCGTTGATGAAACATATTCTGTGCTTCACATATTAAGCACACTCCCAATTAGTATGAAGAACAAAGCAATGTGTAACCACATGAAAGATCTTCAATGGTGAATGAAGAAAATTCCAGTTCTTTAAAAGTAAAAGAGCATCTGACTTAACTATTGGATCAACCTAATCAATTAACATAAATTAGAATTTTTAAATAGTGTTGTATACTCTTCAAGACATGACAGGTGAGTATTCTATCAAAGCACTTTTTAAATTAAAATCTAAAATCCACATACAGTGAAATAAATGCATAACATTCACACTCGTATTCCCTTCATGATAAGCAGTCTAATTTTCTAGCATAGTGTATTACCCTTTGTCACTTTGCGTTACTTTTTAGTCCTTCAAGGTCCAAGAATGAAAAAAAGTAAGCCATAACAACTCAAACAGGTGTCATTTATTCTTTCTGTCCACAGAAATGCTGTTTTCAATTATCCAGTCAAAAACCTATTGAATGCAGTTAATTAGGTCTCGTATTTCTAAGCTAGGCATGCATATTGCCCATCTTTCAGAATACAAACATCTAAGCTATAATTATCGTAAAAAGCTTATCTATGAGAATTATGCTATCCAAAGTCTCCCAAGTTAATATAATGCAACATTGTATAAAAACAGGAAAATGCTGAGTGATATTAATTATTACATGAAAATGTTTTAAAATGAGCTTGCTAAGTAATTCAGTGGCTATTTTTAGGATGTAATAGGAAAAGCACTGCAGTACCTTGGAACATTTGGTGAATTGAGCAACGTAGAGCAAGTTGTGGCTATGATCGATGAAGAAATGTGTATTAACTGTGGTAAATGCTACATGACCTGTAATGATTCGGGCTACCAGGTAAGAATCCTGCTGGAATTAGCATGCTATGAGACATGTTTCTTCCGGTTTTTGTGGCAGAAAGCATTTTCTGTTGCTAAGTGTGAAATTTAAACCGGTGGTGCCAAATATTGCTCTTCTGCAACAGTACGTCTTTCTCTCCTGTCACCCTTGTACTACGGTCTTTTTTTAAAAGGAAAGTTGTAATTTTTACTAACTATGCCAGCATTTAATGCACAGAATTATTTTTATATCATTTCATCATCCACAACATTAGAGAGAAAAATCCAACTGAAAAGAGAAATGCACACAAAATTATGAATACTAGGAAAGCATTATGCTTTAACACAGAGGAAAGGGAAAAGAACGACCATTTATGGCCATTACTCTGAAAGGCTATGATTCCTTTTGCCAAAAGAGAGTTCTCTTCCATTCAGTATTGATTAGGCTTTTACTACAGTCAGAAAGAAGCACGTTCCCACCAACTAGTTGTAGAAGTTGGTCCCAGGAATTCCTGTGAAGCTAGAAAAGCCAAGGAGATGTATTCTTCCCTCATAAAGACAGCCATAGCTACTTTCCAGCTCCTCAGTCCTCAGCAGAGCGTCTCCCATGGAGGGGAAAAAAACAAGAAAAGAAAAGAAATTGGGGATTTGACTCCTTCTAGTGGGTTATTCTCTTGAAAACACATTCTGTGAATTTCTCTTTGACTTATAATTTGCTTCTTCATTTACTTCCTATATATTTATAACCTGCTGGTTTTTAAAGAGTTTGGCACAACTATGACTTTTAACTAGTTGAATTTTAGAAATGGATGAAAAAAATGATCACAACAATGCTTTTAAACATAAGTTTCTTCTCAAAACCCTGACTTATTGTGAAAGTAAAAGAATTTCTTATGATAAAGATTTTGGAGAAAGACAATTTTAAAGTTTTGGAAAACTACTAAACTGTTCAAAGTTGCTAAAAACTATACAATATTATTTTCATTGTATTTTTCAAGCTATAAGTAAAAACAGATCTTTTTAAGAAATGATCAATGGAATGTTCTAAATTCATAATGAAATGTCTCCATTTTAAAAAAGAGAAGTTTATGTACCTTATTCAACTGAGGGGCAGATCCCATACTGCTCATGGTGGTATTTTGCATATTCTTATGACAGACATATTTTAATTTTTAAAAAACTATTAATTTTTCTTCCTAGTTTCCCAGTTCTGCACCAAATTTTTACTCAATTCATCACTTTTTTTCTAGCTAAAAGGTGTCTTAACAGTTGTTTTGAAAGTGCTAACCATATCACATTTACTTTCATGTCATCTTTCTAATTAACCAATCAGAGATCAATCAGAAAGTCCTATAACTATCATAGCATCAGCTCTCTAATGTCTTAAATCTTAGAACTTATGGCTCCCACCGTGGAATTCTAGACTTGGTACAACTTTAGTAAAAACCTTCTTAGTAATAAGAAAGAAAATCACAATTATGGATGTTAAAAGACTTAGAAAGTTCTTTGATTCTTCTGTCTCAGAAGATAAAAATAGAAAACCAAAATTTTTAATTGAACATAAAGTTTTATATGTTTGCAGATTTTCAAACTGTATTTCTAAGCATTAGTCTTAATTTTTATCAGTTACTTCATTGAGTTTCCATTTATATGAAAGAGTACATAAGAAAGAGAAATCGTTTTTACTCATCCAAACAGTACCTTAAAATGTTGTTTTACAAAACATAACACCAATTTGTGTGGACAAATATTCTTATGACTTGCTATAGCTATAGTTCTTATTGAAATATATGTTTATTTCCTTAAAGATCAGACTTTTAAAAAATATTAAGCAACTATCATGATTTACTGTGAAAATATTGTTTTCATTTATATGTGCATAAAAGAGGAAAAAATATAGTTGCATGTAGCTTCATTTGGAGGAGGGAATTTTTTAAACAACTATATATATATTGTATATATATACACACACACACACATATATAATTGAATTACAACATTAGAGAATGAGACAGGAAAAAAAATCAGAATAATGCAATTACTTGAAAATGTAAGATTTGTAGACCTGGCCTCAAGGGGTACCTTGGGGGTGGAGAGACACTTAATGTCCCTTATAATTTCCTCAGCCCCAGCTTAGTCACTTCAAAGTAGTACACAGTCTGAGTAAAACTCTTGTTGTTTTTTTTTTTTTTTTTTGGAAGTGAGACTGCCGGGCAAGTTTCCTAAATCCCCTCCAACACCATGATCCACCCTTACATAGCTGCCCTGAAATCTGTCCTAGATAGAAATTCTGTAACTTCCGCTGAGGTCTTACATGTCGTTTTTCACTATTGAAATGTGTCTCTTTAATGGGAAAATAATCATCATATCTTTTTTTTAAAAAATCTCAATCCTGAATTTCACACTAGGTATTTTTAATTGCTTATTCTACATTGCTTCATAGAAAGAAAGAGAGAGGAAGGAAGTGAGGAAGGGAGGGAGGGAATAGAGGAAGACGGGGGAAGGAATATTGTAAAATTTCTCAAAATCCTAAGCCATTTCAGAGCTGGAGGCCTGGCTGTGGTAATCTGGGCTCAGTAGTGTCAGGGCCAGGACTGGACGCCAGTTTTCCTGGCTCTCCATTCAGTGCTTTTTCCCCTTCGTGGTGGACAATGACTAGTCAGCTTGGAAATCTTCAAAACTCAAAGTTGACTGTTAAGCTAATTTTTTTCTGCTGCTTTCTTCTAAGAACTACATGCATTATTTGAAATCCAAACAAATGTATTCATTGCCTCAGAATCTGACAGTAACACTTTTCCGCTGTCAAGAACAAAGAGTGTGAAGAGGAAGAGGAGGATGTGTGAAAGTCCCCCAAAATCCACAGGTAGAAGACGCCCTATCCTGGTAGAACTGGAAAGACCCGAACTTTGCACAGAACAAAGAAAACTAGAGAGGGACTATGTTATGACATATTTTCCTCACACAATGAAGAAAAATACCCCTAAGGAATTTTAAACATTGCGTTTTTAATTTAAAAGGATTTCTTTTCTGGCTCTTTTTTTGCTCCTCTGTCAGCTCAACTGTTGCTATAGTTGCACCACAGAGCTGGACGTCGTTGTCTCAGTGCAGCTCCACTGCGGCAGAGAAAAATGTTGATGCTAAAATGGGGACATTCTTGACCTTTGTGGTCAGTGACATCAATACCCTCTACTTCTGTTTGCAGGCTATACGGTTTGATCCAGAAACCCATCTGCCCACCATTACTGACACTTGTACAGGCTGTACTCTGTGTCTCAGTGTCTGCCCTATTGTCGACTGCATCAAAATGGTTTCCAGGACAACACCTTATGAACCAAAGAGAGGCGTACCCTTATCTGTGGATCCGGTGTGTTAAGGTGATTTGTGAAACAGTTGCCGTGAACTTCCATGTCACCTACATATGCTGATCTTTTAAAATCATGATCCTTGTGTTCAGCTCTTTCCAAATTAAAACAAATATATATTTTCTAAATAAAAATATGTAATTTCAAAATACATCTGTAAGTGTAAAAAATGTCTCATGTCAATGACCATTCAATTAATGGTCATAAAATAGAATAATTCTTTTCTGAGGCTAGTATTTAAATAACTGTGGCAGTTAATTGGATGTTCACCGCCAGTTGTCTTATGTGAAAAATTAACTTTTTTGTGGCAATTAGTGTGACAATTTCCAAATTGCCCTATGCTGTGCTCCATGTTTGACTTCTAATTGTAAATGAAATTAAGCATTTTGAAACAAAGTACACTTTAGCATACAAGAAAATCTATCCAAGGAAACATTTTATCATTAAAAATTACCTTTAATTTTAATGCTGTTTCTAGGAAAATGTTATTAGCTCCATAAAGTACAAAGGAAGAAAGTCAAAAAATTATTTGCTATGACAGGAAAAGAAAGCCTCAGATTGGGTTTGTAGAACTTTATTAAGTAAAATCTCCTTCGCTGAAATTGCTTCTTTTTGGTGTTGGATAGAGGATGGTGAGAATGTTTACTAACTAAATACCATTCACTACTCATGCGTGAGATGGGTGTCCAAACTCACCCTCTTTCAATGGCATTTCTCTTTAAACTATGTTCCTAACAAAATGAGATTATAGGATAGAGCCTGGTGAAAGCCACTCTTTTGCTGTGCGCACACCTGCCCTGACTGGTTTTAATAGTCACCTTCATGATTATAGCGACTAATGTTTGAACAAAGCCCAAAGTATGCAATGCTGAATCATGTGCTTCATTATTCAAGAATGAAAAATATAATATTGGTAATATATATTAAATGTGCCAAATCAGTTTGACTACTCTCTATTTTAGTGTTTATGCTTAATTTCAAAAGTAATGGAATAAAAAAGAAACATATTTTCTGTTATTATTAGATAACATTTTTGTATTTCTCTATTTTCGTAATCAGTAAATGGTGTCATATAAATTCATTTATCTCCTCTTCATGGCATGCTTCAATATGAATCTATAAGTAGTAAATCAGAAAGTAACAATCTATGGCTTATTTCTATGACAAATTCAAGAGCTGGAAAAATAAATGTTTGATTATGCACTTTTAGAGATGCATATTTGCCACAAAACCTGTGTGATTGAATAATATCAAATAAAATATCGTAAAGCATTTTAAACATGGTCTTTTGCTGCCTCTTTTGCAAATGCAATTTCATATAAACCATTTTGATTTTGAAATAGAGCAGTTTTGGGTTAGTCCTGTAGAGCATTCCATCCAAATATAAAACCCATGATAGTTTAAGTAAAATGAGGGTGAAGGCAGTGTAATTACTCAAATGTTTCACTTCCTGTCCTTACCCAGCTTTACCTACTGAATTAGATTTTACTCTGCCAAAAGGCATCTTTTACTGGGAACAGGCCAGGATTCTTGCAATGGCCCATGGGCAGGGACAAATGGAAAGTGGAAGCCTGTCTGCCTGCCTGAAAGTGCCAGTCTCACTATAGGAAGTACACATCTCACTTAATATTACTGCTTAGATAGTTATGTGATATTATTGACTCATATAAACTTACTCTCTTTGCATTCTTGTCATGGTGGGGGATTTTAACTTTTGGAGTTGGCAACACTTAGAAAACAGTTCCAGTAATCTAGAAAAGAGATTTACCAGGGGTACGTGGATGCCATAATGTCTTACCCCCTACCTCAATCTGATGAGAGTTTTTCACTCTGGGAGTTTAGTAGCCTTCTGGGAATATTATGAAAGATATCCCATGCATGTACACACCTGAATCCTCTTCAAGATACTGAATGCCAAATGCCAGGCAGAAATTTCCTTGATTGAGATTAAAGAAATAATTGTGACCTTTGCATTTTTTTCTGAGAAAGAAAGGGCAAAATGCTTTAGCTGTTTTCTTTAACTACTTTGGGGAACTACAAGTGACCAGTGTTAGGCCATGGCAATCCATGATTTTATACAAGTTTCTTCCTTACACACATTTCTTTCTGTTGTATTCACTTTCTACTTCATACCAAGAAGTGTTTCTTATCCATGTTGTTTGTAGAAAACATAACTCAATTTTACATGTGTTGTTTACAGAGAGACTCAGAATAAGGAAGAATGAAAACCATATTATTCCCATCCAGCAAGACACCAGGAGCCATTGACCCTAGCACACACATTCTCATGGCACTTTACCTGCAGACATGACTAGGGACATAAGACCAGACCAGAGAGTGTGGTTAGTGAGCACTTCCTAACGAATGTCTGAGAAGCTGTACTAAATGTTCTACATATATGATAATTAATTGTATGTGTCAGCTTGGCTGGGCCGCAGTACCCAGACACTTGATCAAGCATTATTCTTCGTGTTTCTCTGAGGGTGTGTGTTTTGGGGTTAGATTTACATGTAAATTAGTGAACTCTGAGTAAAGTAAATTGCCCTCCATAATGTGGGTGGGCCTTATCCAACCATTGGAAGGCCTGGCTAGAACAAAGGCTGACCTCCCTCCATCAGGAAGGAATTCTTCAGCAGACTGCCTTCAGCCTTCATCTACAACACTGGCTCTTTCTGGTTGTATATCAGACTGCCTTTGGACTTGAACTATAGCTCTTTTCTAAGAGGCCAGCTTGCAGGCCTCCCCTATCAAAGTTGGGACTCATCAAGCTTCTAAACTTATGTGTGTTCATTCCTTAAAATAATAAATGAATTTTTAAACTAACTAAATAAATAAAATGTATCAGTCATGTTTCTCTGGACAATCATGACTAATACAACATGACTAATATTATTATATTTGAATGCTGTAAGGATCACAGGTAAGTGCTATTTTTTTTTTCCATTTAAAAATGAAGACATAGGGGCTTGAAGAGTCTAACTTGTTCCAGGTCATATAACTGTTTAGATATCTTTGTAGATGCCCTTGGTTATGTCTAATATGCTACGTGCCTTCATTCTTTTGTTCAACGAACCATTTATTCATTCAACAAATATTTATGAAGCAACTGTTATACAATGAACCAAGCACTGGACTAAGGACTGAGGATGTGAACTCGAATGATGAATGCTCCTTGTCTTAATCTGTTAAGACTGCTATAACAAATTATCATAAATTATGTAGCTTATAAACAGCAAAAAAACAAACGAACAACAACAACAACAAATATGTCTCACAGTTCCAGAGGCTGGGAATTCCAAGATCAAGTTGCCAGTAGATTTGAGGTCTGGTGAGGGCCTGCTTTATGGTACAGAGATTGGACCTTATGGCTGTGTCCTCACATGGTAGAGGGGTGAACAGGCTCCCTTGGGCCTATTTATGAGGGCACTAATCTCATTAAGGAGGGTTCCACCCTCATGATTTAATCACCTCTCAAAAGCTCCACCTCTTAATACTATCACCTTGGATATTGAAATTTCAGCATATGAATTTTGAGGAGACACAGACATTCAGACCATGGCACTCCCTAGCTTCAAGGTGCTTACAATGTACAGGGGAAATAGTATGTAACATGTGTTGAATGCTAGGAAAGCAATCCCGAGAGCAGGGACATCAAAGGCATACTCTCTTAACCAGGTGACAAGCCAAGTTTTGAGATCATAAAGGAATTTCCTAAATAGGTAACAAGAGAAGGACACCTCAAGCAGTGAAAACAAGAGAGAGCACAGAGATTTGAAAAGTCTGGAATGTTCGGAAAGCCACAAAAGCTTGACTTAGCTGGGACAAAAGGAACATGTGGTTGGAAGTAAGGCGGAGACAGAGAGACAGGTTTGGATCACACTAGAATCCCTCAGGAAATCAGAATCAGCACTTTGTTCACTCATTCAAAAATATTAAGTATCTTCCTTATGCCAAGCACTTCCTAGTTGATAGTGATTCAACTATGGACAAGACAAACGTGTCTCCTGCCTTACTGGGAGTGCATCTTAGTGGATGATACAAAAATCAAGCAAATAAATTAACTGCAAACTATGGTAAGTGCTCTGACAGTAACAACAACTCCTGAGATGGAGCTGAGGAAGGCACTTACTCCTCCTAGCATGGGCAGGTAAGTCCTGATGGATGGGAAGGAACCAATCACGTGAAAAATAGAGAGTGTGTTCCAGAGATGAAATAGCAATTTTAAAGGTCAAGAGATTGGAGAGCCTGAGTTACTTAAATGACTACAAAGGTAAACTGAGGTAGGATAGTAAAAGACAATAGTTAAAATCTATAGGAACCATGAACCAGAAGCAATCTGCAAGATGTTCCTTGAGATGTTTCCCCCTCTCCCACTCTGACTGGTGTTATCACCTTTTCTGTACAGTTAATGCCAACATCTATACCTTTAAGTTAGACTTCTGAGTACCTGAGCACTTGCTGTCTTTAAATATTTTTAGCTTAATTCCAATATCAAAATAGTTATTTCCCTACTTTTTCTGTTCCATACCCACATCCATTTAGTTACCATGTCTAACAATTTTACCCCTAAAACATCTCCTAAGGCTTTCTCCAGTTTTCCATTGTACACACTGCCATGATTCATTCTTCCATTATGCATTATCCAGCTCTTGTAGTAATATCTCACTCCCACTCATGCCAGCACTCTCCTAGATTCTTGCCAACATGCATATCCTATCATATTTCTCCATGTTATAAAACCCTCGAGATTTCTCCATGTTTTAACAAATTAAAATGGAACTCAAGACCCTCCTAGGAAGGCCTCTCACTACTATTTCAACTATATGTGACCTTTCTTACCCCCAAAGTTTGAGGATTAGTATCTACTTGGAGTTTGATACCCTGCTTCCACTTAATTGCTTGTCACCTCAGACATCCAAACCTCAACTTCCTAATCTGTAAAGCTGGTATTAAAATAGTTTGTACCACCTAAGGTTAAGGTTATTGTGCAGATAAAATGAAATAGTGACTCTCAATGAATAAGTATTCAATTACTATTTTTCTTATTTAAAAACATCCTATAGTGAAACACTTTAAAAAAATGTTTTGAATATATTTCATATTTTGTCTCATGTATTTTTAAGATTAAAATGTTCATACTGTGACTATTTGTAAATCTTAATGGTTCCTTCATTAATAATGAGTTAAATACAATTTTTAATGTGTATTCAGTTAAAAAATGTTTATATCAGAACTCATCTAATCAAATTATACTTTATAACAAATAGATAGTTTCAATAATAAGAAAACAGTAACTAAGATGTTATATTGTCCTATGACACCATCACAAGTTTATCTTATAAAATACTTATGGTAGAGCTTTGTCAACACAATGAAATGGCTTAAAATGTTATGCTGACTTTGTATAATGTCAAGAAATAAATTACTTGTAGATACTTGAGAATTTTTATATAAATCCTATGTTTATAATGCAGAAAAAAAAATCTTCTAGCTTTGTTTTAAAACTTCATTGACCAAAAAAAAAAATGCCGAAATTGAAATGTAATGAAACAGCTCATTTAACTGCACAGAAATGTAGTCAGGTAGAGGTTATTAGCCCCATTTCACAAATGAAAAAACAAGGCTTAGGAATTTCTGTGATTTTCCCGAGACCATACATTGCCAAGGGCAGAGTTTATACTTAAACCTGTTACTCCAATCACTCACTATACAGTCCACAGTACATGATCCCTGTCTTCACTGGAGTCTCTTAAAACTTCCTACTAATATGAAAATAGTTATTCACCTTACACACAGGAGAGCAGAATCCATATCTGTCACTTGCTGACCTTGGATACATTAACTACAGTGCTCAGGCTCAATTTCCTCATCTATAAAATGGAGAAGATAATAGCCATACACTTAATAAGTTAGATATAATTACTGTTGTTCAGGAGCATAGAAATTTCAAATACAATTTTAAAAGATAAAAGGCCACTAACTAAAATCTACATTTGCTAGACTCAAAGTCAGATGGTCATAGTAGTAACTGATAGTATGACTTCCTAGAGTAACATTTGTAATGGCAATCTGGAAAAAAAAGATTTTCATTCCATGCAATGAAAAGATCAAGACTTTTTCTAAGAGTAAGTTAACTGGCCAGGTGCGGTGGCTCACACTTGTAATCCTAGCACTTTGGGAGGCCAAGGCGGGTGGATCACGAGGTCAGGCACTCGAGGCCAGCCTGGCCAACATAGTGAAATCCCATCATAGTGAAACATACTATGTTTCACCCCAACATAGTGAAACCCCTAAAAATACAAAAATTAGCTGGGTGTGGTGGCACATGCCTGTAATCCCAGCTACCTGGGAGGCTGAGACAAGAGAATTGCTTCAACCTGGGAGGCGGAGATTGCAGCGAGCCAGATTGAGCCACTGCACTCCAGCTTGGGCAACAGAGTGAGACTCTGCTTCAAAAAAAAAAAAAAAAAGCGAGTAAGTTAACCAATTCTGTCAAAAATAAAAGAGCTTAGTAATAAAATATAACATACATATAATTGAAAAGGTGAATGTGATTAAAATGAACATATTTATTTATATATTCGTAAACAAATATGAAAATATATAAATATTAAATGATCTCATTTTACCTCCATAATTCTATAAGCTGGTTCTTTCTATATTTTTAGAAAAGGATATTAAAAGACAAAGCAAATAAATGACTTACATAAATTGGCATGTTTAATTGGAACTGTATTTGGAAATGAAGCTAAGTTGACTTGATTTTCAGGCAATGCCCTTTGTCAGATAATCTTTCTGAGCATTAGATACTTTGCTGTAACATGGATATTTGGAGATGCGTTTTTCACTTTTGCATGGTCTTAGGTTACCAGCAAATGGGCTGGCAAAATCATGTAATAATATTGTCTGAAAGGTACTGCCCTTAGGAATGAGTATGTTACCTGGCAGGATCTGGTCTGCTTCTATCCTATGAAGTTAATCCAATTAATAGGAAAGCCATTAGACACACTATTATCTACCCAAAGCTGTAACATTTTCCACTTACTCACATATGCGCACAATTCAGCAAACTGCCTGCTGGGTGAAAATTTGGACTGGACCCTTAATGGTTCTGGGAAGTTCCTGTAGTCTGTAGTTTTCCCCTTTATTAATTAATATGGTAGCATTAATTAATATGACACATCTTTTATTAATTAATATGGACTTTCTGCTTAAATTTTTAAAATTACAGATGACGTCTTTTAATTGGATAGTGCTATTTGCATTAGAAACAAGCATGGCTGACTGTCTTGTTGAGTGTGTTAACCTTTCATTAGCTGATCTAGAGCATTTATAAACTTTGATACTGTCTTTCATTTACTATTCTTCTAGTACGCACTATAAACTTCTACATGATAAAAGAATCCAAGTTATTTTGTCACTGGCAAATAGTCTATAGTAGTGAGTCATATTGATTTATGAATCTGTGCAGTTATTTGTTTACAGAATTTATATCGTGCTTTTTCATATGCTGTATTCTGCAAGCACCAAGAGCCTTGGTGTTTGTTTCTGTCTGTTTCTGTCTTTCTGTGGCCCTGCCTTCCTTATTCCACTACCATTGATGCATTCAACTTTATACACTGCTGGCAGTTTTCAAAGATTTGCATTAATCAACATATGGGTCAAGACCTCCTCTCTCACCAGTAATTTTCCTTTATGTGTTTCTACTGAAAATGAAATCTACCTGCCTATTAATCATGTTGGCTTATTCATCTTTCCTGCCTTCTACGGTAGCCATCCCTATGAAACCTAGGTATTTGGTCAATAATAAAAAACCAAATATATTAATATATATGCATATACACATCCATGGGTGTGCATACATACATGTATGCTAAAATTTAAGATGAATGAAAAGGTTAAGTCTGCATATTTTTTCTTGGAAGCATAAGAACCTGAGTGGAAGATAAGAACCTTTCAATTTGATTTATGTCTTCAGGCAGGAAACTCAAAGATGCTTATTTCCTCAATTTTAGAAGAGCAGCTTTTGAGGAAAATAGGTAGAAAGGGGTTAGGGATTTGGGATAGGACTGTAGAAAACAAATCATAATATTTTTACACTCCACTTCAGTTTTGCAACATTTGGGAGACCACATCTTGCTTTTCTTTTTTATTGGCTAGGATGTTTCAATGAGACTTCAACCAGCATATGTGGTTGGAGTGGGGGGAAACAGTAACCTCATTTTCTCTTTCTCTTTTGAGACTACGAGCATGAGTAATTTTTATCACACTACAAAGTCTTGCCAACAATTATGGCCAATAACAATGCTTTCCATCACAGTATAAATATGAGCTAACCCTTAAAACTTTGAAAGTTTCTTAAAGACAAGAATATGATATCTTTATGTTCTCCTCTGCTGAACATGGAAGTATAGGAATCCAAGGATCCAGAAAACCAAGAACACCATAGATAAAAACATACATATTAAAGATAAAGGGAAAAATATTAGACGTTCCCAAATCTTTCTTTCATCCTGACTTCTCTGAAACCCAAACCTATATGTATATATTTGAATACAAATGCATATTTTATTCAAATACAATGTATATTCATATACAAACCCTAAACTCAATATGTCTAAAATTTACTCTATCTCTTCCTAAGTTCATATCTTCTCTGCCTTCTACATGTATAACCGCTTCAGCCTTCTCGCATTTGCTTAGGATTGATCATTAAATTTGCAATGAACTCTTTCTTCTCTTTCCCCCCTACCTCTTCCTTTTCTTTCCTGCCCCATATCAGTAAGGATGTTTGATTTCAAGTGACAGAAAACCAACTCAAACTGGTTTAGGAAAAGAAAAAAGAATTTTATTGCCTCACATAACTTAAAAGCCCAGGAATAGAGTTCACTGAAGTTTTAACTGAATTCAGAATTTCAAACAGTGGCATCATCAGAACTGTTTCTCTTCATCTCTCTGTTCTTCTTTATGCGGCTTTATTTTCAGGCCACATATAACCCCTGTAGCTGAAAGTTCATATTATCTTTATTGTTCTGCATGGTAGACAGAATAATGCTCCCCGCCCCACTGCCCCCAAAGTTACCTATCTCCTAATCCCTGAAACCTGTGAATATATTAAATACCATGGCAAGGGGGAATTCGCATGGTGAAATCCTAACCAACAAGGTGATGGTATTAGGAAGTGGGGCCTTTTAAGAAATGCTTAGGTCATAAGAGCAGAGCCCTCGTGAATGGGATTAGTGCCCTTATAAAAGAGGCCCTAGGGAGCTTATTCGCCCCTTACAAGGTGTGAGAACACAGCAAGAAATTGCTATCTACGAACCAAGAAATAGGCCCTCACCAGACACAGAATCTACAGGCAACTTGATCTTGGACCTCTCGGCCTCCAGAATGGTGAGAAATACCTTTCTGTTGTTTATAAGCCATTCAGTCTATGCCACTTTGTTATAGTAGCCTGAATGGACCAAGACAGCTTCCTTAAGGAGGATGTTCACGATCATAAACAGACCCACATGGAACTTGTCATATAGTTAAAATTTTAAGATGACTTATTTGGTACAGCAACAGTAAAAAACAAACAAACCATATTTTGCATATGACTATAGGTCAGCTATTTTTACGTTGGTGTTTACAAATCAACACTCTTCATCACCATGCTTTAAATAGCAGAGAGAGTTCTACACTCAACAAATAGCAATTATTAAGGACTTTCAGGTGGCAAGGCTGCCCAAATTATCATGAAATTATTGGGCTATATGTATCAACATTTAGCTTTTGGATCAATTTTATCAGCTGGGAAACTGTAGATTCTTTTGGTTGCACAGAAAAAAGACTCACTAAGATTATTTCATATCACAGGGTATGGTGCAGGGTATGGCAGCACAAAGTCTAATTAGGATGCTGTTACATCTGCTCAAGCAAGAAATTTTGAGTGCCTGGACTAATAAGGCAGCAGTAATAGGGCTAGGGAGGAGGGAATGGATTGAAGAAATATTTAGCAATAGGGTTTAGACTAACAACGTATATTTATTAAGAGCCTACTAGATGCCAGCCACTGTGTAAAGGGAAAATATAGAAATACCGTGTTCTACACTTCTAATAAAATGTTGAACGTGCTGCTATGAAGGTAGAGATAAAGCCATACTTAAATTCGTCTGGGAAGACAAAGGATGCTTCACAGAGGTTATACACCATGGTAGCGGAATCTTCTGGAAGTGGTTCAGAATGCAGATTCTGGAATCAAATTCTCTGTGTTTGAATCCTGACTCTGCCTCTTAGCTGTGTCTTTGTGTGGAAGGTACTTAATAATTTAAACTTCACTTTTCTCTGTTGTAAACAGATGTAGAAAGAAAATTACTGATAACAGCTAACACTTAGCAGTCACCAGGTCAGGTACTATTCCAAATACTCAACAGCCAATCATTCATTTAGCCATCACAACAATCTTATGAAGTAGGTACTATTATTAGATGAGGAAACTGAGGTACTGATATATTAAACAGATTTCACACACCACACTGCTGGTAAATGGCAGAGCTAAGATCTGAACCCATGCAGTTCAGCTCCCAAATCCATGCTGTTGATCAATATGACACTTTCCCAAGGATCAACTGCTCAGCATTATCATGAGATCTAAAGGAGATAATGCATGTAAAGTGCTTAGCACAGTGCCTGCATGTAGAATTTGCTTCATAAGTATTAGCTTAATTTTACACTCATAATGTAACATTAAATATTAATAAATATTGACTCTTCAGATTAGTGTCACTGAATGGTAGGATCTGCTGGTTAGACATTATAAAGAGTATGAAGGAGGGGAAAAAAGCAGCTGTCCTGAAGCAGAAAGCCAGGACCTCCATTTCCAGCTTCTCTAGTTGTAGGCAGTGGGATTGCCTATGCTCATGCCTATGCTTCATGCTTCTTAGCATGGAATCTTTGAAATAAACAGGCAGGAGAGCATGGATTTATTCAAACAATAATCATTTTCCAAGGTCCAGCAATGGGCCAGGCCTTGGGCCAGGTTTCACGGGAAATATAAAACTGGAATAATGCCTTCAAAATAAGATTAGTGGCTGAGAGTTCAGGTTCTGGAGACAGATTTTCCAGGTTGAATACTAACTCTGCCAATTGGCCATTTGAGACTTTGGGGAAGTCACCTTACCTCTCTGTGCCTCATTTCTCTTGTCAATAAAATGAAGAAGAGTAAGCAGATCTTATAGGGTTGTGTGCAGACAAAGAGAGGCAAGACCTGTAGGAACAGGAAGGGGCTCTATAAATACGCCCTTTGCTTATTCCCAACTCTCCACACCATCCCACATGTGTGACCTCAACTTGCGTCCTTGCCACCTTTCATCAATACTAAAGCAATTGCCCAACAAAGTGCTTTTAAAAACTTCTTTTTTTTCCTTTTTGTAGCATAGATTTTTTCAAAACTAAATTATATCAAAATAAATGTATAAAATACCTCCATGTCTTAGCCTGTGCTACTTCCTCATAATGCATTGCTCTTAATCATGCCACACTTGGAGGAAATTTTTTTTTTCAAATATTACCTCAAGCAGCTGGTACCTCTTCTCTGAGGATATCCCCAACTGCAAGAATTAATCATTTCCTCCTGGTAATATCTCTACTCCTTGTGCATATGCCTATTAGTGCATCAGGTTACAAGCAGTTGTCATATTCATCTTTGCATTCCCAGAGCCAGGTGCAGAGTCTGGCATGTAGTAGCCTAGGTACATAATAAATTATCCTTTATAACAGCTTTATTGAGATGTAATTCATGTAACAGCCATTTAAAGTGTACAATTCAATAGGTTTTAGTGCATTTAGAGTTACGCAACCATCACCAGAATCCATTTTTATGACACCGAAAAAAGAAAGTCAATTAGCAATCACTCCCCATTCCTTTCTGCCCAACCCTAAGGAAACACTAATCTGCTTCTGATCTCTATGGATTTGCCTATTCTGGACATTTCGAAAATGGAATCATGCAGTATAGTGTGTATATTACCACTGTACTTTGTGACTGGCTTCTTTTGTGTAGCATACTATTTTCAAGGCTCATTCATATATTAGCATGTATCAATAGTTCATTTTTTCTGTGGCTGTATAATATTCCATTTGATGGATATGACATATTTTATTTACTCATTCATCAGTTGATGGATATTTGGGTCGTTTTTACTTTTTGACTGTTATGAATAAAGCTGCTGTGAACATTCATGTACAAATTTTGTTATGGACATTTGTTTTCATTTCTGTTGAATATATACCTAAAAGTGAAATTGCTGGGTCATGTGGTAACTCTTTTTAACCTTTTATGGAAGTGCCAGACTGTCTTCTAAAGCAGCTACACCAACTTACATTGCCACCAACAGGGAATGAGTGTTCTGATTTATCCACATCCTTGTCAACACTTATTATTATCTGTACTTTGGATCATAGCTATCCTAATGACATGAGATGGTATCTCATTGTAGCTTTGTTTTGCATTTTACTGACAGCTTATGATGCTGAACATCTTTTCATGTGTTTATTGGCTTTTCTGTCCATTCTTAAGACAAATGTCTACTCATATTGACTGCTTATTTTTAATTGTATTTTCTTATTATTGAGTTGCAGGAGTTCTTTGTACATTCTAGACACGAGTCCCTTATCAGCTATATGATTTGCAAAAACGTTTCACATTCTGTGGGTTGTCTTTTCACTTTCTTGATAGTGTCCTTTGAAGCACAAAAGTTTTTAATTTGATGATGCCCAATGTATCCACTTTTTTAAATTGTGTTACTTTTATTTTGGGTATAATTTATCTAAATAATTATTAGCTAATAAGAGTTCACAAAATTTACACCAAGGCTTTCCTCTGTTTATATTTTTATCTTTACATTTAGGTTTTTGATCCGTTTGAGTTAATTTTTTTTAGATGGTGAGTAGGAATCCAACTTCATTCATTTGCATGTAGATTTCCAGATATACCAGCCCATTTGATGAAAAGACCAATCTTTTCCTCATAAGAAAATTTAGAATTAAACTCCATACTACCCCGCCTCTGCCTTCAGGGAATGCATAGTACTGTGATGGAGACTGTTAGATACATGAGAAAGTGGCAATGCAACATAACAATGTGTGAGCCCGAAAGAGTGCAAGAGCTGGCTAGGAATGTCTTCTTCAAGTTTCCAAACAGAGCCCTGATATTGAACATAGAGTTACTACAAACAGTGATTCTCTCTTCCTATGATATATAATTAAAATGACACCTGCATAATGCCTGTAGTGTCTCCACTCATATGCAATTCTCAATAATTAATAGACATCAAGAATAAAAGCACAGAGGAAGATGGAGATTCCTCCAATTAAAAAGAGGAAAATCTTAAGTGTTATTAAAAATAAAAAATAGCTAGGAAACTGTCTCTCTTGAAACACAAGTCCCATTATCTTTTATGGTACTATCCTGGTCATAGTTAAATTAATTTTTTTAGCTTTAAATAAAAAGCCACCACGCTGCCCTTTTTTACTCTTCTATCTTGTTTTCCATTCTGAATCTGAGTACCTGGCTTCTCTGCAGATATTGCTGAAATCACCATACTCAATTAGCAACAAAGGCCTACACTACCAAACTTCAGATGTCTGGCAGAAGGTGTCCCAAAGGCTATAAGGAAGGCTTAAGGACGAGCAGAGCTTTTCAATCACAGCATCTTATTTCAGCATCTGACCCAAGCTTTGAGCTTGGTACTTCTAAGATGATAAAGAAAATACTGACATGAAATGACATTATTCGTCAATATTTTGCCGTTTATCTCTAAATTACAACTTATTAACAAGATACCCCAGAATCATTTTCTTTCTTTACTCTGATAATATGTATATGTACATGCACAAAAACATATGTGGTATTCTGCAATTGTGTTTTTCCAGCAACAAAAACAATCAGCATAATTCTTATTCATTGAATAATATGGAGGTTTATAAGTTCTCTAAAATTTTTTTCGTAAAGATCTGAAATATTCTTTTGTTGCATAAAGGAAAGTACTGGGGTTATCGTTTGCTTTAATGTGGAGCACCACTTTGCTGATGACCTGTGGAAGACGTTTTCCCTGCCAGCATCTGGCTACCTGGCAGACTCCATAGGCAGCTGGGAAAGAAACTTCAGAGCTGCTTTTGGGTCTTCCACATAATTAGCCTGTTTATAGGCCATCTGGGTTGCTTTGATTTCACCATCACCATTTCTCTTTTCTGAAGATTTTCTGTGTGTCTCTTCCTTTGGGACTAAAATCATTAATAAGTCCTTCCTTATTTAGGGACACCAGTTTATATTTGCTTATGCTATCATCAAATTAACAGGCCTCATTAGAAGGAAATTACAGATTTGGGGCTCCCTAATACAATAGATTCTTAGAAAACCTCATCCAAAGAATAACAAGGCATAGTTAAAGCTATTGCAAGAAGGGCTGGATTTTAGTGAGGGCTGCTCAGATGGATAGAGAAGCTGAACTATTGGTGCTGTGGTAATCAAACAATGTCAGTATGAATTTAAGCTAATTTAAATATCATGCTATTCATCCTTCTCAGAAACCCTCCTTTCTCCTCTTCAGTTATCAAACTCTACTTATCTTTAAAATCCTATCAAATCTTACCCAAAGTATGCAAATTAGTTGCAAATGAGGTCATAGAAAGGATTTTGCTTGTATCAGATGACATTAAACATGTTTTAATTCAACATGTTAAAATCAAGATATTTCACATCACAATCTTGACTTCTAAATCCCTTTGAAAACTCAGATACAACAGCCATCAGCTCTAGAGCAGAGGGTGGAAAACTATGGTGACCACACCATGGCCTCTAGTTTTTGTAAATAAAATTTTACTGGAACACAGTCACACCCATCCAGCAATCATGTGGTCAATGACTGCTTCCGTGGGTAACAGAGTTGCAGAGCTGAGTTGCAACAGAGACAGGAGAGTCTTGAAAAGAATAAATACTTGCTATCTGTCACATTACAAGGAAATATTTGCCAACCCCTGAGCTAGGCCTGAAGCAACTGCCCCTTTAAGTAGGACGTGAGTTCTCCAGGTCAACAGACCATCCCACCACCTACACAAAGCCTTAGTCATAATCTCCAGTTGCCTGCCTGTCCCCTGTAGACCTGGACGTTTCCTCTCTGTTTACAGTTTTTAGAATCTCTTAACATGTCAACTCATGCTTTTCTTTCTCTCTCCTTTAACGGAGTTAGACCCAGATTCTCCCCACTGTCAGTCAAAACAACCACATTTATCTGCCCTGGTTTTGCTGCAGAAATGTTTTCTTCCTGTGCAAAATTTGTTAGATTTGTCTCTCCAGGGCAGGAACATTTCTTTGCTTCTTTTGCATGCCCCTAAGGCTGGTGCAATGTGGATAAAATAGTAGATACTTAGTAAATATTTTTTATTTGACTTATTGTTGTCAACCTGATGTACTCTAACCTCAGAAACAAATAAAGAGTATTAAAATAGATGTTTTTGCTTCAGAAAGAAAAACTCTAGTAGAAGATGCACAACAAGAGGAGTCACCTGTTGTCTGCTTCACTTGACCACCTATCTACCCTCTGGAAGCAAGGGCAGGTTGCTTCAGGAGAAGCCATGTCTGCCTGCAAAAAGTCCTCTCTGGGTGACAGCCTCAGCCTCTCAGTTGTGAGGGCTTGTTAGCACACACACACCATGACTAGTTCCCTGCCTTGGGGCAAACTCTGACTACCTGAATTCACAAACGTGGTTATATAAATAGAACGTGAAACAAGAACTAGAACAACCGAGGAGCTTGGACTCTTACATCTTCTGACCAGTGTATTTTTTTCCTCTATGCAGAAAAAACACAGCAATAAAGCAAGGGAAATTGGTTAGATGGTTTGCTGACATCAGTTTCAAAAGTCCAGAACACCGAGGCTGGCAAGTCACCTCCCATGACCAAGGTTCCCTTCCTCCATGGTATTTTAACAATTTCTGTCATTTGAAATTATTTCTGGGATTTCATTACTAAATGAATGCCCTTCCAGTGTAATATTTCTTTTGTAAAACATGTCATTGTTAGCATCCATGCCTTAATTAGGCCTAGGAAACTTCTGTCTCTTTACCATGGCCTTATATCTCTGGTTTGATCAGTAAATACTGATCTTCCAACCTAAATCTCAGAGGTATTTAATTTTGAAGATGAGCAGGAAGAAATGTCAGAGAGTCACCCCAGAGCTGTCCCAAAAGCTAGCTGCATAACTGAAGTAGGACAAGGTAGAGTCAGCACACTAGGACAGCTAAACTGAACACCAAACTGAAAACCAAAGAGAGAGAAGAAACCAAATCTCCAACATGCAAAGGCCTGCTGGAACCAAAAGTGCTAGGTCCATGGGCTCATAGTCTCATTTCACTGGGGAGATTATCCTGTGGTTTGAATTATAATCATCCAAACAGTCTCTAAATTTTGACCCTGGCTTCGAAAAAGTAGGAAGGGACTGCTTTCTCTAGTGCAGAAAAAAAAAAGTCACAGTCTGTCATGGCTGTTGACCTTGGTTCAATGGCCTTCCTTTTCTCTGGGAGCCCATCAGGGCTCTGTGTAGAGGTAAAAGACGATGCAGGATTTTCTGCTTTTTAGCTCCGTTAAATCCAGGATCTTGTCTCAAGACCAGGAAGAATTAGGTACATGGACACATTGAAGGGTGAGGAGGGTAGAATTTATTAAGTAAAGGGGGAGCTCTCAACAAAGAGAGGGGTCTGGCCAGCAGCCTCCCATCTCACAGTGGAGTGCTAGGACTTTCACATATGAGCTGAAGAGGCTAGGTTCCTCCCCAGCATAAAGTGTGAATTCCTGGTAGCTTTACCCTATTCTCCCAGTGTGCATGCAGGCACGCCCAGAGAAGTCATAGGTAGTATAGAAAAAGGTAACTTTCAATTGGTTGAAAGGGACTATTCAGAAAGAATCAGTCTGGAAAGAGCAAGCAAACAGGGGCAGTTCTTCCTCTGGGTCACAGGTTTCATCTGGTCTTTCAGCCTTCAGGCTGTTTTAGGCTTGAAGGTGGGGTTTTGCCGAGGACCCTTACCTATCTGCCTAGGCATCTGTCAGGTACAGATGCCTTCTACCTCTATCAGGGACAACCTCTCAAGGACAAGGCATTCAGAGTTGGAGGCTGGAGGAGGAAATGATGGTGACACTGGGTCTGCTCACATTACTAAACAAAGTAAATCTGTGAATAGGTATAGTTCTTAATTCCTACCCACAAAGCTTGGGGCCACATGGGTTTCCAACTTCAGAATTTTTCACACTTTAGGGAAAAAAATGCATATGCTTTATGTTATATATACCTCCGGTGGGGTCTAGGGGAGCACTCCATATGCAATGTCATTGATGCTTCTGAATCATTGCATATAATATTCACTTTAGGCCGGGCGCGGTGGCTCAAGCCTGTAATCCCAGCACTTTGGGAGGCCGAGACGGGTGGATCACGAGGTCAGGAGATCGAGACCATCCTGGCTAACACAGTGAAACCCCGTCTCTACGAAAAATACAAAAACTTAGCCAGGCGAGGTGGCAGGCGCCTGTAGTCCCAGCTACTTGGGAGGCTGAGGCAGGAGAATGGCGTAAACCCAGGAGGCGGAGCTTGCAGTGAGCTGAGATCCGGCCACTGCACTCCAGCCTGGGTGACAGAGCGAGACTCTGTCTCAAAAAAAAAAAAAAAAAAAAAATTAACTTTAAGGTTAATGAAGACTGTACAGTACACTCACATCAGTTCAGATTTTGCCCCCAAATGAGTGCTGGTCAAATTAGTTTTACTGACAAATGTCTGCCCCTACCCCCAAAAACCCTCTTTATTTTTGGAGTTCGTTAGATTTCAGAATTGTGGAAAAGAGATCATGGACCTATACTGCCAAATAAATATGTAAATTGATTATCACCAACTTTAGCTCATCTTTAGTGCTATCTCAGCCCAGTGGGAAACACTGTTGTGCCTCAGGACCTTGGCTCAGGCACAGACAGGTTCCCATGGCACTTGTTGCCTCCAAGTCGTAGGCCCAGAAGGCTTAAACTGTTTTCCTCTACTCATTTAGTGAGATTCAACATTCTCTAATGTTTGAGGATGCTTTCTCCCAGAAGGGAAATGCTACCTTTTGATTTTCTTCAATAATGAAGAGTGAGCATTGTTGATTTTACAAATTTTACTGCCAAACATTATGGGGACCCGGAGGTGAATTGGTGAGATATCAGTAATAGTAATAATGATAAAAGTGGGAAATAATAGCAGTAACTGTGGTACTAATAGTAATAATAATTATTAATACTTATTCTGTCATTATGTGTCAGCCATTGTCCTGACAGCTTTATTTACATGATTTCATGGAATTGCAAAATAAGTCAATGGCATAGATACTAGGATTATCTCAATTTTATAAATAAGGATATTGAGGTAGTGATAGGTTAATTTACAAATTTACAAGCTTAGAAACTTAAACAAATCCTGACTTTATTGGTGAGATGGTAATGTTACAGTTGGGTTAGACTTTGGTCCCAGCTTATTGGTTTTTAATTATTGAAGATAGAAATCTACATCACTCCTTCTTCCCTCCAAGAACTCTCTTCAATCATTAAGTTTTAGAGGAAACTATAGCAGAACAATAGAAGCCACCTTTCCCCAAGTGGTTGATTGACTTATTCCAGCAATTTCTAACCATATGAAAAACATTTGTCTCCCTTTCAGAGTTCTTTTATATAGATCTAAAACAGACAAAGTTCACTGGTGGCTCCACAGACTTTCTATCACTGTTCCCATCAACTACTGGATGAAATTGGAAAGTGTAAGAAATGTCCTCTTGCTTTAAGGAACTTTATAATCAGTTGCCCTATAAAAGGACTAAAGCAGTGACCATGAGCTAGCCAGCAAGCTAGCTCTAAATCTCTAATAAAAAGGTTTAGTAAATGTAATAGGGCAATTTATTGATCATATTAAAGGATTACCCTAGTTCAATTTAACATAAGTTAACAAGCAGTTCAGAACTCACCAATAGTTAGACAACTCTCTTGTGTTTCCTAGAAACATGTTTCTGTCTAGAAAAGCTAAACATTATGAGAACTTTTTATGTTTGTACTCAAAAAAATTTTTTTTCCTGCTCCAAAGTCATTACCAAATGTGTTAAGATACATATTTCCACCTACAGGTAATGATTTATCCTCAAAACGGAAGATAGAAGTAAAATTCAGAATGAAACTAACACTTGCAAAAATTCTCACCCTGTGGAATGCTACCATAAAATTAAAGTAAATGTGCTTTAATCTCCAGTCATAAATGCTTAACATGCAAAAATCCTGCCCTTCAAATATTAACTTATAAAAAAAGACATTCCACTACTAAAAAGGTAGACAATGTTCAATTTATCCAAGAGTATTTCTCTGCCCCTCATTTCTTCTATTTACACACAAATGGCTAGGTAACTAGAATGTATCTGCTGAAAGAACAATTATTTTCCTTATTCACAGGTCTTGAGACTTCTTGCAATCACCATTTCTATTGGTCCTTATTAGAAAAAGGTTCAAACACAGTAACCATAGCTGAAAATATCACACTCAGTTACCAAACATAGAAACCAACAAAAATATATCCAATATTTTGGAGTTTATGTTTCACAGGAAATTATTTAATGGTATCATGAGATTGGAGCCAGAGAATGAAATCATTCAATTTGATTATGTGTATGACATTGTTGTCCTGATTCTAATGACCAAGTAATACATATGCAACATCTATGTAAAGAATGATTGTAGTCATGCTAATAATTAAGATAATCTTAAGTGACTTGAGATCTGATCTGACCACTTCTAATAAAAAGGAAAATGTTACCATGCCAGGCAGATGACTCAAACTCTACTTTTATTTAAGATGAGCTCACCAAGAAAAACATAATGAAAAACTTTTCATCTTCCAGGTTCCTCCCTATACCTCTCCTTTTAAAATTCATCAGCTCTTCAGAGACCTCAGAATAATAGCCCACTTGATTCAGCCATTTCAGGCAAAATCCTGTGTACAGACAATTTATTTGAATTGTTCATGCTGAACCCTAATAAATAAGCCAAAAAATCATTGTCAAATAAATCAATAACATGACTGGGAAAAAATATCATGCTAAGAAATACAAGACTCAATTATAATCTCTTCATTTCATTCATTGACACATTTTTCAAGTAGCTAGTAATGCATTATAATAGGAATAGACAATAGAGAGATTATCCAACTATAAATTACTTATTTGCGAGATCTGAGTTTCATATATAATTTGCATTCCCAGTACCCAGTACATTCCTGGCACATAGTAGGTTTTCAATTAATATTTGCTAAATGAATTTGACCAAATTGTATTGTGCACCAGCTCTATCAGATACTGAGAGAGTCACCAGGAATACGAAGATGAAAGAAAGACACATTGAGAATATCAACAAGAGGAGGAGTATCACTTAATGATATATATACATATAATTATTATAATGTTATTCATGTATCATATATAATATTTTTTCAATTATAAAATGAATTAATGTATATTATGGAAAGTTAGGGGAAAAAAAGAAAATTTTAAATGAACTATAATTATACCACCTAAAGGTAATCACTTTCATTACCCAGAGGTATTTACCATGTGTACATCTTTCCAGGTTTTTTCTGTATTTCAAAGGGGTGTGTGCATGTCTATGTTTTACTTTTTACAAAAATACAATCACATAAAACCTTCTTATTTTTAAAAGAAAGTATTAAGAAAGTAAAGAGGAAGCCAAAGACAGGGAGAAAATATTACATAATATTGAGTGATACAAACATAAAACAGAGAACTTACTTTCAGAAAAAAAAAAAAATTCTAAAACCTTTACAACTCCAGAAAAAGGAAAATTAACAGTGGCCAAAGATTTAAACAGACATTCACCAAAAGAAGATATAAAATCACTCAATCACTTTAAAAAACAATTTGACAGTATCCTGTAAAGTAATCATATACTTTCCAATTGTTATAGGCTGAATGTTTGTGTCTTCCCAAAATTCGTATGTTGAAATTATAACCCCCCAATGAGATAGTATTAGGAGATGAGGCTTTTGGGAGGTGATTTGGTGATGAGGGTAGAGCCTTTATATTAGTCCGTTCTCATGCTGCTATGAAGAAATACCTCAGACTGAGTAATTTATAAAGGAAAGATTTAATTGACTCACAGTTCTGCATGGCTGGGGAAGCCTCAGGAAGTTTACAATTATGGTGGAAGGGGAAGCAAACACATCCTTCTTCACACGGTGGCAGCAAAGGGAATTGCTGAGCAAAAGGGGAAAAACTCCTTATAAGACCATCAGATCTTGTGCAAACTCACTCACTGTCATGAGAACAGCATGGAGGTAGCTGCCCCCATGATTCAATTTCCTCCCATCAGGTCCCTCCCATGACACATAGGGATTATGGGAACTACAATTCAAGATGAGATTTGGGTGGGGACACAGCCAAACCATATTACTCCTTTCCTGGCACCTCTCAAATCTCATGTCGTCATATTTCAAAACACGAGTATGCCTTTCCAACAGTCCCCCAAAGGCTTAACTCTTACCAGAATTAACCCAAAGTCTAAGTCTTATCTGAGACAAGGCAAGTCCCTTCCAACTATGAGCCTGTAAAATCAAAAGCAAGTTAGTTACTTCCTAGATACAATGGGTAAATACACCCATTACAAATGGGAGAAATTGGCCAAAACAAAGGGGCTGCAGTACTCAAGTAAGTCCAAAATCCAGTGGGGCAGTCAAATCTTAAAGCTCTGAAATGATCTCCTTTGACTCCATGTCTCACATCCAGCTTACACTGATGCAAAAGGTGGGTTCCCATGGCCTTGGGCAGCTCTGCCCCTGTGGCCTTGCAGGGTACATCCCCCTCCCTGCTGACTTCATGGGCTGGCATTGAGTATATGCAGCTTTTCTAAGTGCACAGTGCAAGCTGTCAGTGGATCTACCATTCTGGGCTCTGGAAGAAAGTGACCCTCATCTCACAGCTCCACTAGGCAGTGCCCCATTGGGGATTCTGTGTAGGGGCTCCTATCCCACATTTCCCTTCCACCCTGCCCTAGCAAATGTTCTCCTTGAGGGCTCCACCATCACAGAAAACTTCTGCCTGGACATCCAGGTGTTTCCATGCATCCTCTGAAATCTAGGCAGAGCTTCCCAAACCGCAATTCTTGACTTTGGTGCATGCAAGTTCAACACCACGTGGAGGCTGTCAAGGTCTGGGGCTTGCATCCTCTGAAACCATGGCCTGAGCCATACTTTGGCCCCTCTTAGCCATGGCTGGAACAGCTGGGATGCAAGGCACCAAGTCCTAAGGCTGCACACAGCACGGGGGCCTTGGACCTGGCCCATGAAACCATTTTTTCCTCCTAGGCTTCCAGGTCTGTGATGGGAGGGGCTGCCATGAAGACCTGTGACATGCCTCTGAATTTTCCCCGTTGTCTTGGTGATTACAATTTGGCTACCTGATACTTATGCAAATTTCTGCTGCTGGCTTGAATTTCTCTCCAGAAAATGGGTTTTTCTTTCCTACTGCATCACCAGACTGCAAGTTTTCTAAATTTTTATATTCTGCGTGCTTTTGAATGCTTTGCCACTTAGAAATTTCTTCCACTAGATACCCTAAATTATCTCTCTCAAGTTCAAAGTTCCACAAACCTGAAGGGCAGGGGCAAAATGCTGCCAGTCTTTTTGCCTGGCAAGAGTGACCTTTACTCCTATTCCCAACAACTTCCTCATCTCCATCCGAGAGCACCTCAGCCTGGACTTTGTTGTCCATATCACTATTACAATTTTGGTCAAAGCTACTCAACAAGTGTCTAGGAAGTTCCAAACTTTCCCACATCTTCCCATCTTCTGAGCCCTCCAAACTGTTCCAACCTCTGCCCATTACCCAGTTCCAAAGTCGTTTCCAGATTTTGGGGTATGTTTACAGCAGCACTCCACACCCCAGTACCAATTTACTGTATTAGTTTATTCTCATGCTGCTATGAGAAAACACCCGAGACAGGGTAATTTAAAAGGAAAGAGGTTTAATTGATCCACAGTTGCAAAGGGCTAGGGGGGCCTCAGGAAACTTACAATCATGGCAGAAGGGGGAGCAAACGTGCCCTTCTTCACAAGGCAGCAACAAGGAGAAGTGCTGAGCAAAAGGGAAAAGTCCCTTATAAAACCATCAGATCTCATGACAAGTGACTCACTATCATGAGAACAGCATGGAGGTAACACCCCATGATTCAATTACCTCACATCAGGTCCCTCCCACAACACATGGGGATTCTGGGAACTACAATTCAAGATGAAATTTGGATGGGTACACAGCAAAACCATATCAGCCTTCATGAATGCAATTTATGCTCTGACAAAAGAGACCCCAGAGAGACCCCCTTGTCCCTTGCCACAGCAAGAAGATGGCCATCTACAAACTAAAAAGAGAGCTCTCATCAGATACCAAATCTATTGGTGTCTTGATCTCGACTTCCCAGCTTCCAGGACTGTAAGAAATAAATGTTCGTTTTTTAAGCTATCCAGTTTATAGTATTTTTGTTATAGCAGCCCAAATGGACTAAGACACCAATCAACTGAGCAATTCCACTCTTACATATTTATCCAGGAGAAATGAAAACAAATGTCTATGCAAAGACTTGTACTTGAATGTTTATAGAAGCTTTATTCATGATAGGCCAAAACTGGAAGTGACCCAAGCATCCATCAACCTGTGAATAAATTACTGAATGTCCAAATTGAATGCTATTCACCAATAAAAGTAAAGGGACTACTGGTACACAGGACAACATGGGTGAATCTAAAAGTCATTATGCTAAAAGAAAAAATTCAGACACACAAAAAAAACATGCTTTATGGTTCCATTCATATGAAACTCCAGGAAAAAAAAACCCAACCTATAGTGACAGAACTCAAATCAGCGGTTGCCTGGGGCCAAGGATGAACATGAGGGAATAGCAGAAGGGAATAGCAGAACCTTTGAGTAATGAAAATATTCTATATATTGATTGTGATTGTGGTTACATGGTGGTATACACTTTTTAAAAAACCATCAAACTGTACTTTTTAAATGTCAGTATTTTATAGTATGTAAACTACACATCAATAAAGTTAATTTTTTAAAAATTGAATCACCTTGAATATACTGATTTTAACCCAATAATAACCTTAAAAGAGAGCAACAAATAGTTTTTTATATCACTACATGTGTATCTCTAGAGTGGTATATAATGACTTGATATTATGACTGTGCTACAATTTCTTTGTGGAATATTTTAATTTTGACCTTTTTAAAAACTATTATATATAAAGCAATATATTGCTCACCCTTGAAAATGTGAGTTAAATTTACAACTACAAATTGGAAATCATTACATGGAAAAGCAAAAAGAGACATTCAAAGTAAAGGACAGACAGCTATAAAACGATACAGAAATTGTAAACATAATGCCCGTTCAGAAAACTTCAGAAGGTCTTTTTGACTAGAGAGCAAGTGGGGCATCAGAGGAGATGAGGGTGAAGTTGCTAAGGTTCACGTGAAGCCTCTTCTAAGCCATACTAAGAACTTTGGATTTTTCACAGACAGGAAAGGGAGGAAATCTAAAAGATTTTAAGAGAAAGGACATGATTTCACTTATGTTTTAGAAAGATTACTTTGACATTTGGCTAGAGAATGGATCGGAGGCCTGTCTGATCACAGTAATCCGGGAGAGAAACTGTGAGTACCTGAGCTAAGAATATAGAATAGAGTAAAAAGGACAGTTCTCATAGAGACCTATGCAGAAGGGAGATGAGGAAGACAAATAAATCTAGGTCACCTTGCAGGGCCAAAAAGAAGGTAAGGAAGAGGTTTATTAATGAAGCTGAAATATTACATGAGTCTGTATCAGAACCTGAAATTCATCTACAACCTGGGTTGGATTACTGGTATAATACATTTGGCAAATTGCAGTGGACCTATAAACAACATTAATAGGCCTGTAGAACAAACTCTGCCACTTACAATACTATGTTCTAGTGAGTTTTTAAAATTGAATTATTTTTGCTGTTGTGTTGCTGTTGATAGTAGCAGTGATGTTGTTATCTCAAATATAAAACATTTCTACTTACTAGCTAGAAAATAATGCATTTGATAATTACCTTGATATCTTATTCAAACATATTCTATTTTTTAGGGTTTCACTCAGAGTAGGTTTTCTTTTTGAAGGAGCATATATTTACTTTTCAGATCCCCTCTTAACATTGGACATAGGTAAACTTCTTTTATAAGGTTTATAATGTGCAAACATATATTCCTTTTTATGCTACTGGTCTATTTATTGGATTAACTAGAAGGATTTGATGTGAAAGCTTAGAATGATATTGAAAACACATCACTTCTATTGTAGCTAAGAAAATCAGCTTTAGAATTAGAGACCTTGTATTGGGCATTATGTGTAGACCTTTAGCTTTTTATCACAGCTGTTCTTTGTTGCCATGACAACAGAATTAACCATTTCATTAATATCAGTGAGAAAAGACACGTATTTACTCGTGTCTGACTTAGAATGTAGTCCCTGTTCAGATTTCAAGACCTTTGGCATGCTCTTGGACTTGTTTTTATTCCTTAATCTTTTACTTAATGTTTCTACAGGATTTTCAAAGCAAAGCCTTATATTTTTAAAATTAAATTTCTGTTGGCTGCATTGGTTTGGCTGCTTTTAAGTGTCCCCTGAGTGGCGAAATGAGCTTCAGAATCTGAAGCTAGTGAAAGCAATAGGAAAGAAAATTTAGTACAAAAGAAAACAGTTACCTGTTACAAGAAAAGTCAGTTGTTTGTTTTTTCCTTCTTTTCGGCCTCACTTGGTGAAATGGGTGTTACTATAAATACTGAAGAGTAATCCCTCATCAAAATGGGTGATCCAGCTGTTTCTGTTGCTGCTGAAAGCAGGTAGTGTGCTGATTGCAATTGTGATGAAAAGGCAGAAAAAAGTGTCCTACGACAAGTAAAATCCATTATTTTGAAAATAATGCCTCAAGATAATAATTTTGCCCATTCCCCAAAAGCTACAATGGTTCCCTACTTGTTTGTATCTAGCTTTTCTTTTGAAGGAAAAAAAAAATGATTCTTAATAAGGAACTCTATAAATATTCATACTTCTAAAGACCAATGCAAAAATTCCCCAATTAACATTGAAATGGTTTGAGGAATCTGTTAACTCTGTTTTCTGTTCATGCACTTTAGCTAAATAAGGATTATCTTTAAATAAATTGAATTATTTTCTTCAAAATTATTATTATTAATTTCTATATTTTTTGAACACCTATCATGTTTAAGCAAATTTGCAAAGTACTTAAAATATGTTATTTCATTTAATACACAAAACGACAGTTTTACGAAGAAGGTACTGCTATCCTCATTTTACAGCGAAGGAAACTCACATTCAAAGAGAACTTGTACAAGATTTCACAATGAGTAAGTGGGATTTGAAT